>NC_079194.1:292141644-292159144 GCF_029499605.1 Hyla sarda
CTTTCTTACCTGAAACTTTTGTACAGAACATTGAAGCTAAACCCCCCCTAGCCTAGTGTTTCCCAACCAGGGTGCCTCCAGCTGTTGCAAAACTACAACTCCCAGCATGCCTGGACAGCCTTCGGCTGTCCAGGCATGCTGGGAGTTGTAGTTTTGCAACAGCTGGAGGCACCATGGTTGGGAAACGCTGCCCTAGACAGACATTAATATGATTTGTGGTTTGCCTGGATTGAGATACTGGTTTCCAGGCTCACCTTGTGTGTTATAGGAAACCTGTACTGGGGTGTAACTGGATCATAGTGGGGGGCTACACATAACTAATTCAATATATGGTTAACCTCTCGTAACTAGCGCATTCGTCAGTCGCCCACGGGCCAGATCCCTCCGTAGCCGTCGATTTTTACTCTAGGTTTTGCATTCGTGCACTTTTCATTCAGACGGCTTTGGGGAATCATCCAGTGAGTTTAGATGATCTGGCACGAACTATTTTCATTCTGCGGAAAAGCTGCTTCTCTGCTCCTTGGTGTTTGCTGACACCTAGTGTCTGGAGCCTGCATGTGCACCTAAGATGATCGGGGATTTTCTTTTTACAATACAGTATAGCTGTGTTCCCCACAACAGAATCACAACCACCATTATGCCCTGGCAACAGCTGCAAAGCCACAGGTTGAGAAACACTAGGATATAGGGAACGTTAAATACCTTGTATACACTAGAGTTACAGGAAGCCATTGAACCACCCTGGTTAAAGGGGTACATTTTTATTTTTTTTAAATGAACTGGTGCCAGAAAGTTAAACAGATTTGTAAATGACTTCTATTAAAAGATCTTTACCCTTCCAGTACTTTTTAGCAGCTGTATGCTACAGAGGAAATTCTTTTCTTTTTGAATGGTCGTTTTTGTCTTGTCCACAGCGCTCTCTGCTGACACCTCTGTCCGTGTCGGGAACTGTCCAGAGCAGCATAGGTTTGCTATGGGGATTTTCTCCTGCTCTGGACAGTTCCTGACACGGACAGAGGTGTCAGCAGAGAGCACTGTGGACAAGACAAAAATGAAATTCAAAAAGAAAAGAATTTCCTCTGTAGCATAAATCTGCTAAAAAGTACTGGAAGGGTAAAGATTTTTTTAATAGAAGTAATTTAGAAATCTGTTTAACTTTCTGGCATCGGTTCATTTAAAAAAAAAAAAAAAAACATTTCCACTGGAGTACCCCATTAAGGGTGCACTCACACCACGTTTTGTAGTAATGGTGACCAGATCCGGCTGGGAAATGTGAAAACCCGGCGCTCCCGTATCCCAGCTGGACCTGGCCTGCATCTCATTCTTTTGAATAAGCCGACTGGAGTCAGATAGTTTTGTCCTACGGTTTTCAGTCCTGTCGTTTAAACAGTATACGGGGCAAAAATGAGCCAACCGAAATGCGGGCCGGGTCCGACTGGGATACGGGAGTGCCCGGTTTTTACATTTCCCAGCCGGATCTGGTCACCACGGGGTGCTTGTTGCCAGCAGGAGCGCGGCGATGTCCCCGTTGCAAGCAAGAGTGCCAGGGTGACTTTGGCTATGTAACCCAAAAGGCAAATCTAAGGCTCTGGCTACATAGGGACTTTGACCTCGACACGAATCGCACACTGATGGGTAGCTTTATCATGCTCCCCAAATGTACGTTACGCAACCCTGGTCACAAAGTCACCTTGTAGCCCGAGCCCTCATCACCCGGCCATATACCCGATCCCCTCAGCCGAATTTGTATGTGTCGTCGATAGAAAAAGGCAAGAAATTCTTATCACAGTGTTTTGCAACCATGGTGCCTCCAGCTGTTTAGTAACAGCTGGAGGCAGCCTGGTTGAGAAACACTGGCTTATCTCCTATAAGATTAGAAAATAAGCCAGAATTAAATGACCAGGTGCAGTGATCAAACTCCACCCCTTCTCTCTACAAAGCCAGAGGATTTATTGGAAATGTAGGCAGCATTAGGAAATCATTTCAGTGATGGAATTGCAACCAGTATGGAGCCTACTATCCCTTGCCTGCCACATCAGCTAAAACAGGGAAGCACAAGGCCTGCACAAGAACCTATACATTATTCTCTAATAGCCCGTAAGTTGTAGGTTTGCAGCAGCTGGAGGCACCCTGGTTGGGAAACACTTACTTAAAGCGCAACTGTCCTCATATTTTGACCCCCCAAACCACTATAATGGTGTTCCAGATGATTATAAAGTCACTGCAGCCATTTACCTTTTATTTCTGTTTGTTCTTCTTTTCTTATAAATAAAAACCTTTTATCCAAAAGTCAGGCACAGTCGGATAGGCGTGGCTTGGAGTTCGCCTAGCCCCGCCGCCGCCACACCTATCCTGCCTTCCAGCGCTGGGACCGCTGTGTCTTACTACACTGTGCATCCACAGAACATGCACTTGTCCCGTCAGCTTAAATGTGCGCGCACCGCTGCGTCCTGAGTTGACAGAGCGCGTGCTCTCTCCCAACGTCTATGCGCTCAGTGCGCATGTGCTGTACTAGAGGCAGTGAGCGGACAAGCGTCTGCCTCTAGTACAGCACATGCGCACTGAGCGCATAGATGTCGGGAGAGAGCGCTCGCTCTGTTAATTCAGGATGCGGTGGCGTGCGCACTTTAGAGCAGACAGGACAGGCGCATGCGCTGTGCATGCACTGTGTAGTAAGACACAGCGCTCCCAGCGCTGGAAGGCAGGATAGGCGTGGCGGCGGTGGGGCTTGGCGAACCCCAAGCCTTGCCTATCCGACTGTGCCTGACTTTTGGATAAAAGTTTTTTTTTTTTTTATTAGTAAGAAAAGAACAAACAGCAATAAAAGGTATAGAAAAAGGAAAAACTAGTGGCACCGGTACCTTGAGAAAACAGCCCCTCGAGATGGACAAAGTAACAGTCGGGCAGGTAACCAGATAGAATTAGAGGCCGGTAGTGCTACGACAATAGGAAACACAGTAAATCAAGAATATAGAACAAAGACAACAGGCGTCCTGCACTCACCGTGTAGATTCTGATAGATCGGCTCCCATCTCAGGCTGCTAATCCGACATGGGAGACGAGGTGACGTGGGGCGCTCTGAGACGACTGCCGACGGTTTCACGCATAGGAATGCGCTTCTTCCGGCCTCAAGGCCGGAAGAAGCGCGTTCCTATGCGTGAAACCGCCGGCAGTTGCACTTTAAGTCACTTTAAGTCTTTAAAGAGTAGCTCCCACCATCCTATTTTTTTTTTTTTTTCTGTCCCTGCCTATTGCCAATCTATCCCTAACCACCTCCCTGCTTTTAATTTTTATTTTTACTATATTAAAAATGCCTTTTGACTGCCTGGCAGTATGCTCACTACCAGGCAGACTTCCCCAGCAGGCACCACGTCACTGATGCCTGCTGGGGGGGACTTCTGCCCTTAGTTCATCTACACGGGGTGCCTCCAGCTGTTTCACCACTACAACTCCCAGCTTGCCCTGACATCTATTGGCTGTCAGGGCATGCTGGGAGTTGTAGTATTGAAACAGCTGGAGGCACCCTGTGTAGATAAACTATTAGGCGCTAGCCCGTCCCCTCCGTCTCCCTCCCCCCCCCCCCCCCCCCCCACGCCATACCCCGTTCCCTCCATCACAAACCCCCCTCCCGCATACCCAGTTCCCTCATTACACTTACTGCAGAGTCCGGCAGCGGGCGTGCAGGGCCAGCGGCGGCGGCAATGTGTGGGAGGAGTGGTCTCCCAGACAGTGGCCGGGGAGCCAATGCGCTTGCTCCCGCCTGTCTGATTGACAGGCAGGGAGCGAATGCAGCCTAACTGAAAAAGGACTGATTGCCAGGCCAAAATCAGTCCTTTTTTCAGGCGTGACGTCACGCCAGGCTGCAGCCGGCCACTAGTAGGGAGACCCCTAGTGGCCGGTTTTCAAATGTAAATTAAACCTTTTTAATAAAAAAAATAAAATAAAAGTATATTAGAGATATGTTGTAGTACATAAGTACTACAACATATAAAAAAAATAAAGTTGGTGACAGTGCCCATTTAAGTCAGGTGCAGAAAGGAGTTAAAGGGTCCCATCAAGACTGAAGCTGCTCTGACCACCCGCTGATCGCCACCGGTCTGACTTTTTTGGGGGTAGCCTCACATTTATAGTATTACATGGTGCACACTCAATGTGAGGGGGTGTGCATTTAATACACGGTTACAGCTGCTTCACATTCTGCCCTATGGGGTGGTCTCGTTCAGTGATCCCCTCCTTTGTCGTATACGCTCTAAAAGGACATGGTCTGGGATGGTCTTTGCCTCATTGATGTTCTGTATCGATCTCTAAATGCAAAAATATTATTTTACTTTTCCAAGAGAAGAAATGCAAATGTCTTTTTTTTTTTTTCCTTTGCAGTGAACAATGTTGGAATTTCCTATGAGTATCCAGAGTATTTTCTCGATATTCCCGACCTGGATAACGTAAGTAGCGGAACATTACATGAGGCTCTTGGGTGCACATTAGAAATGTTAAAAAGAACAGCAAAAAAAATAAAAAATAAAATAACATTTTTAATGTCATCCGGTCTCCTTATGATTTCTGTCAGGTGCTGTGTTGTCATGGATACACTAAAGGACTTTTCCGTGGACTTTAGTCTGTTTTCTTAACCCTATAATTACCAACTATACACCTTTTTTTTAATGAATTAGTAAGGGGCCTTGTTGTACAGCACCGTGCTTTTTGTGGTGCTATAACGTTGGCCCTGAATACTGTAGGTGCCCATTGCTGCCCTGAAGCAGGTGCTTAAGTTATCCTCGTACATCCATCTCCTACCCGGACAGCGGGGATCAGAAGAGCATCCCCTCTTATGACTGGGTCAACAAGCTTCCTTGGAGTCTCAATTGGGGACCTGGGGGGCCTTGTGCAGTCAGCCCTAGGGACCTAGGAAGGACCCTAGGACAGTCTGTACGTATAGCATATATAGAGCATATATATATAGAGAGAGAGATATCTATAAAGGTCAGCTGGCTGAATTTCCAATATCTATGGGGCCTCTCTACTGACCCCTCACAGATGATATGTGAGCAGAGAAGGATCAGGCTTGTTGATTTCCACTGCCTGATTCTCTTCGTTCATGGAGAGATAAGCTGCTGTTAAAGGGGGTCTAGCAACAGCTTACCCCCCTCTTTTGATTAAAGGGGTACTCCGTTGCGTAGGGTTTGGAACAAACTGTCCCGAACGCTGGAATCGGCGCCGGGAGCTTGTGATGTCATAACCCTGCCCCCTCATGACGTCACGCCCCACACCCTCAATGCAAGTCTATGGGAGGGGGCGTGACGGCTGTTCCCATAGTCTTGCAATGAGGGGGCGGGACGTCATGAGCTCCCAGTTCTAGCGTTCGTAAACCATTTGTTCCAAACGCTGAGCAGCGGAGAACCCCCGGAGTACATATGAACACTCGGCCAAGTTTGAGTGTTGACTTGTATGGAGAGATGCAGAGATATAGCTGGTTCGGCCTACAAATATCCCATTAATGTGGCTGCCTTAAGCCTGACATAAAAGGGGTTATCCAGGAATAGAAAAACACAGCTATTTCCTATCAAAAACTGCTCCCTGTCTGTCTCCAGGTTGGGTGTGGTTCTGCAGTTCAGTTCTATTGAAGTGAATGGAGCCAAGTTGTAATACTACACACAACCTAGAGACAGACGGGGAGCTGTTTTGAAAGAAATTAGCTGCTTTTTTCTTTTCCTGGATAACTAAGGCTATGTTCACACAATTGATTTTTCCATGATTAAAAATCGAAGGCATACATTCATATGGTACGTTGACATGGGCAGGTGTACAGCAAGTTTTCCCACTGTGAGTTTGAGCCAGAGAGGATTTTTGCAGCAAAATCTCTGCAGCAAAAAATCCAGAGCATACCCCGATAAAGTCAATGTAATCTGCTGCAGAGATTTTGCTGCAGAAAATCAGTAGCATTTTCTCAAACTCGCAGCAGGAAACTCCCTGTAAACCTACCGTTGTGAACTTACCCTTATGGTGCATTCATAAATTCTTCAAACCCTATCACTTTTCCCCAAAATTATGTATAAAAAATAATTTAAAGTATTCCCCCATCATTGTGCACTCAATACTCGATGATAAAGGGGAAAAAGAATTTGAAATTTTTCCAATTTATTATAAAGGAAAAACTAAAGCTTTGCATGGACGTAAGTATTCAGACCCTTTGCTATGACTCTTGATCTTTATCTCTGGCTCCTCCAATTTCTCTTAATCATCTCTGAGATGTTGCTGCCCATTGAGTCACTTGTGGTAAATTCATATGATTGGACAGGATTTGGGGAGACAGATCTGGAGAAGGGACAAAATATTCTGCTGCACTGAAAGCTCATAAGAGAACAGTGGCCTTTAAAATTCTTACATGAATGAAGTTTGGAAAAATCTGGACATTTCCTAGAGCTGCCGCCCCACCAAACTTAATAACCGGTGGAGAAGGGCCTTGGTAAGAGAGTTGAGAGATAACACAATGGTCTGCTCTAATGAATCCTAGGATAAAATTTTTGTCCTCAATTCGAAGTCTCGCGTCTGAAGGACAACTGCAAATCCCATCACCTGCCCAATACCATCCCTACAGTGATCATGGTGGGGGCAGCACCATGTCTGGAGGAAACCAGGCACTGCCCATCACCTGCCCAATACCATCCCTACAGTGATCATGGTGGGGGCAGCACCATGTCTGGAGGAAACCAGGCACTGCCCATCACCTGCCCAATACCATCCCTACAGTGATCATGGTGGGGGCAGCATCATGTCTGGGGGAAACCAGGCACTGCCCATCACCTGCCCAATACCATCCCTACAGTGATCATGGTGGGGGTAGCATCATGTCTGGAGGAAACCAGGCACTGCCCATCACCTGCCCAATACCATCCCTACAGTGATCATGGTGGGGGCAGCATCATGTCTGGAGGAAACCAGGTACTGCCCATCACCTGCCCAATACCATCCCTACAGTGATCATGGTGGGGGCAGCATCATGTCTGGGGGAAACCAGGTACTGCCCATCACCTGCCCAATACCATCTCTACAGTGATCATGATGGGGGCAGCATTATGTCTGGAGGAAACCAGGTACTGCCCATCACCTGCCCAATACCATCCCTACAGTGATCATGATGGGGGCAGCATTATGTCTGGAGGAAACCAGGTACTGCCCATCACGTGCCCAATACCATCTCTACAGTGATCATGATGGGGGCAGCATCATGTCTGGAGGAAACCAGGTACTGCCCATCACGTGTCCAATACCCTCCCTACAGTGATCATGGTGGGGGCAACATCATGTCTGGAGGAGACCAGGCACTGCCCATCACCTGTCCAATACCATCCCTACAGTGATCATGGTGGGGGCAGCATCATGTCTGGAGGAAACCAGGCACTTCCCATCACCTGCCCAATACCATCCCTACAGTGATCATGGTGGGGGCAGCATCATGTCTGGAGGAAACCAGGCACTGCCCATCACCTGCCCAATACCATCCCTACAGTGATCATGGTGGGGGCAGCATCATGTCTGGAGGAAACCAGGCACTGCCAATCACCTGCCCAATACCATCCCTACAGTGATCATGGCGGGGGCAGCATTATGTCTGGAGGAAACCAGGTACTGCCCATCACCTGCCCAATACCATCCCTACAGTGATCATGGTGGGGGCAGCATCATGTCTGGGGGAAACCAGGTACTGCCCATCACCTGCCCAATACCATCCCTACAGTGATCATGGTGGGGACAGCATAATGTCTGGGGGAAACCAGGCACTGCCCATCACCTGCCCAATACCATTCCTACAGTGATCATGGTGGGGACAGCATAATGTCTGGGGGAAACCAGGCACTGCCCATCACCTGCCCAATACCATCCCTACAGTGATCATGGTGGGGGCAGCATCATGTCCGGGGGAAACCAGGCACTGCCCATCACCTGCCCAATACCATCCCTACAGTGATCATGGTGGGGACAGCATAATGTCTGGGGGAAACCAGGCACTGCCCATCACCTGCCCAATACCATTCCTACAGTGATCATGGTGGGGGCAGCATCATGTCCGGGGGAAACCAGGCACTGCCCATCACCTGCCCAATACCATCCCTACAGTGATTATGGTGGGAGCAGCATTATGCTGTTGGGACAGGGAGACTGGTCAGGGTTGAGGGAAAACTGAGTGGAGCAAAGTACAGAAATATTTTATAATGAAAACCTGATCCAGAGCTCTGGACCTCCAGACTGGGCTGAAGTTTCACCTTCCAACAAGACATTGACCCTAAGCACACGGCCAAGACAACACAGGAGCGGCTTAGGGACACCTCTGTGAATGTCCTTGAGTGGCCCAGACAGAGCCCCGATCCCAATAAAACACCTCTGTAGAGACCTGAAAATGGATTTCAGCGACGATCCCAATCCAACCTGACAGAGCCTGAGAGGATCTACAGAGAAGAATGGAGGAAAATCCCCAAATCCAGGTGAGTAAACCTTGTGTCCTCACCCCCAAGAACACTGGAGGACGGAATCACTGCCAAAGGGGCCTCAACTAAGTCCTGAGTAAAGGGTATGAATACTTATGTCACTGAAAGATTTTAGTTTTTCTTTTCCAATAAATCACCAAACATTTTTAAAATTTTGTTCTCACGTTCACATTACGGAGCATTGAAGACAGAAGGGGGGGGGGGGGGAGGGGTTTGATTTTATTCTATTTTATATTTTAGCAATCAACATAAAATGTGAAAAGTGAACGGGTCTGAAGACTTTCTGAATGCATTGTCTGTCCTGCTGTTAATATTTACTTTCAGTGCCTCAGAATTGCTCTTAGTTGTGGACTTTATCACTTTTCTCTCTGGATTTTAAATCTGCGTTTAAATGTGATAATGTATTATAAAATAAAGATGTAAAATTATAAGTATTTAAGAGGCGCCGCAACTCATGAAAACTCACCTCCAAAGGATAAGGGAATAGGTGTTTTGATGGCGAGGGGTCTGAACTTTTGGATCCCCGTGTTCTCCAGAACGGCCCCCGAATCTCCTTGTGCACTATGTATTCTCTATAGGAGCTCCGGTGGTACAAGACGTCGCACCCGTAGCTATCAGATACTAATCCTATGTCCTCTAGAAAGGGGAAAAGTTTTCAAATCTTTTAATAGGATTTAAAAAAAATATTTAAAAAATAGTTTAAACATCTAAAAACGCAATTGTTTGGCATAAAATCCATTTGCCATGCATCCATTAGATAAAAACTAAAACACTAAGTATCATAGGACTGTAAGGAAACAGGTTTTTGAATGTGAAATGTGAACAGTATTTAGAAAAATATATAATTAAATATACCGTATTTTTCACCGTATAAGACACACTTTTTCTTCCCCAAAACTGGGGGGAAAAAGTCGGTGCGTCTTATACGGCGAATACACCCCTATCACGGCGGTCCCTGTGGCCATCAATGGCTGGGACCCGCGGCTAATACAGGACATCACCGATCGCGGTGATGCCCTGTATTAACCCTTCAGACGCGGTGATCAAAGCTGACCGCCGCGTATGAAGGGAAAGTGACACTAACCGGTGAAATCGCAGCGTCCCGAACAGCTTACAGGACACCGGGAGGGACCTTACCTGCCTCCTCGGTGTCTTCTCCATTCAGGGATCCCCTGTTTGGCCGGCGCTCTCCTTCCTCGTCGTCGCGTACGTGCGTCAGCGTGCGTAACGACGTGATGGCGGCGACGGAGAGCGAGGATACCCGGCCGGCAGCAGAGACGTTTCGGAGCGACGGGGACACGGCGACAGCGATGGAGCGACATCCAGGGCAGCGGTGACGGGTCTGGAGCGGCGGGGACACGTGAGTATTACCTCCTATGCAGTGGTCTTCAATCTGCGGACCTCCAGATGTTGCAAAACTACAACTCCCAGCATGCCCGGACAGCCGTTGGCATCACTGATCGCGGTGATGCCCTGTATTAACCCTTCAGACGCGGCGATCAAAGCTGACCGCCGCGTCTGAAGGTAAAGTGACACTAACCCGGCTGCTCAGGACCGTGGCGGTCCCGAACAGCCCGACTGAATAGCCGGGTTAGTGCTTACAGGACACCGGGAGGGACCTTACCTGCCTCCTCAGTGTCTTCTCCGTTCAGGGATCCCCTGTATGGCCGGCGCTCTCCTTCCTCGTCATCACGTCGTCGCGTACGTGCGTAACGATGTGATGGCGGCGACGGAGAGCGAGGATATCCGGCCATCAGCAGAGACGTTCCGGAGCAACGGGGACGCGGCGACAGCGATGGAGCGACATCCAGGGCAGCGGTGACGGGTCCGGAGAGGCGGGGACACGTGAGTATTACCTCCTATGCAGTGGTCTTCAATCTGCGGACCTCCAGATGTTGCAAAACTACAACTCCCAGCATGCCCGGACAGCCAACGGCTGTCCGGGCATGCTGGGAGTTGTAGTTTTGCATCATCTGGAGGTCCGCAGGTTGAAGACCACTTTTGGGTTCAAAATCTTTATTTTTTTAGATTTTGCACCTATAAATCGTCCTAAAGGGTGAAAAATACGGTGTGTATATATATATAAACAAATTTTTGTGTGTGTATATGTATGTATATATATATATGTATATGTATATATATATATATATATATATATATATATATATATATATATATATATATATATATATATATATATATATATATATATATATATATAATATATAAATGTATTCCCACCATACAACTTCTCTCTTGCCTTCTACAGCCGCATTAAAGGATTATCCCAAGATCTAAATGGGGTATTTAGGCTCTAGTGTAAAACACAACATGATGCTCGGCCCCGTAGGGAAAAGAAAAAAAATACTTACGGTCCAACACAACTCCCATTCAGCTCCGTCAGTTCCCGCGATCTTTTGCCTTCTTCCTGCTTCTGAGACAATCTGTGCAGGACCTGGCAGCTCAGCCACTGGACACTGCTGCGGCAAGTACTTGGCTAAGCCAGTAGGTCCTGCAGTGAGCGCTTATTTTGGAAGAAGAGAGAAGACCTATCGGGGGACCGGATATGAGCTGAATGGGACCAGCGGAGGACCTGGCTAGGTAAGACTTTTTTTTTTTTTTCCTGTTTCTACAGGGACCAGCTCCAAGATGATAATTTTTACACGAGGGCCAGAAAATGTCATCTACCCACAGGATGGGGGTCTGAGAACTGGGACCACTGCTGATCAGAAGGCCCTTATCCCCACGTATGCTCGGCCACTGCTCCATTCATTTCTTTGAGCCTTCCAAATCTTGTTGAGCACTAAACGATCCAGAAGTTTCATAGACAGTGAATATGGCAGTGGCCAAGGGGTCCCAGTGGTTGGAACCCCTAACAATGGGTAGTCAAGCCCTGCAAGCTCTGTTACCGGTACACGTGTTATACCCTTATACATTTTTTAAGGAAATTGCCAAATAATGGAGCACACGGTTCCAAGGTAGAGCCACACTTTACGCCCCCCCCAGATCCTGCAGCATTTTTTACGATATATCTCTCGTTTTCTATCTCCTTAACTCAGTGTTTCCCAACCGGTGTGCCTCCAGCTGTTGCAAAACTACAACTCTCAGCATGCCCGGACAGCCAACGGCTGTCCGGTCATGCTGGGAGTTGTAGTTTTGCAATAGCTGTTGGCACACTGGTTGGGAAACGCTTCGCCTAACTGGAAGCTGCTTCTCCGGACCCTTTCAGCCAGGCGTATGTGAATTCCTAATGGCGGCACCAATGCAAACAGAGAAAGCCAGGACTCCGGAAGATTATAAGAAATAAAAGGCAAAAGATTCTACTTGGAGATCAGCGTTTACATAGTTTACGAATAGAGATGAGCGAATTTACAGTAAATTCGATTCGTCACGAACTTCTCGGCTCGGCAGTTGATGACTTATCCTGTATAAATTAGTTCAGCTTTCAGGTGCTCCGGTGGGCTGGAAAAGGTGGATACAGACCTAGGAGACTCTTTCCTAGGACTGTATCCACCTTTTCCAGCCCACCGGAGCACCGGAAAGCAGAACAAATTTATGCAGGAAAAGGCATCAACTGCCGAGCCGAGAAGTTCGTGACGAATCGAATTTACTGTAAGTTCGCTCATCTCTATTTACGAACTTTTCTCTCATTGTATTTTGTTCTGTTTTCACAGACTCTGGACAAGATGATCTCCATCAACATCACGTCGGTTTGTAAGGTAAGAACAATTTAGTATTTAGCTCTTCTTGGCAGTACTGGGGGACATCAGAGCATGCTGGGGGTTGTAGTTTTGCAACAGCTGAAAAGTGTGGGGTCGGGATATGAGGACAAGAGCGTCATTGTTGCTTTTCCTCTCCCACAAGGTTTAGGTAGGAAGATCGGGCAACGCCAAGTACTCTGCTAGTGCAGATATAATTTTAGGATTTGTTCGGAGTACAGCACTTCTATTGGGCTACAGTAAATGTTCAGGGGTTTTAGAAGTCTCCTTCAAGACTCTGAGTAGATTGGAAATATCAGGAGAGATTTGTTAAGCTAAATGTACTAGGATTCCCAGTCATTTTGTGCAAAGAAATAAACTGGTGTGTGTCAATTTCTCCAGATTTAGTATGTGTTTTGGGCACTTTTTGCATATGACTATACAGTGCTGAAGTGTGTCGGCCAATAAGGGGTGACTTAGCAAAAATCATGGTTTATGGAGAAGAGTTTCCCTTATAATGCAAAAATATTGGTGTAAAGCAGTCTGGAGGGAATAAACATGGGTCTGGAAGGATACAGGCAGGTCTGGAGGAGGGGACAGAGGAGCCTGGGGTGCAGAGGAGTCTGGAGGAGGAGGACAGAGGAGTCTGGAGGAGGAGGACAGGAGTCTGGAGGAGGGGACAGAGGAGCCTGGGGTGCAGAGGAGTCTGGAGGAGGAGGACAGAGGAGTCTGGAGGAGGAGGACAGGAGTCTGGAGGAGGGGACAGAGGAGCCTGGGGTGCAGAGGAGTCTGGAGGAGGAGGACAGAGGAGTCTGGAGGAGGAGGACAGGAGTCTGGAGGAGGACAGAGGAGCCTGGGGTGCAGAGGAGTCTGGAGCATGGGACAGTGGAGCCTGGGGGGGGGGGGCAGAGGGGTCTGGAGGAGGAGGACGGAGGGGTCTGGAGGAGGAGGACGGAGGGGTCTGGAGGAGGAGGAGGACAGAGGGGTCTGGAGGAGGAGGAGGACAGAGGAGTCTGGAGGAGGAGGACAGGAGTCTGGAGGAGGACAGAGGAGCCTGGGGTGCAGAGGAGTCTGGAGGAGGACAGAGGAGCCTGGGGTGCAGAGGAGTCTGGAGCATGGGACAGTGGAGCCTGGGGGGGGGACAGAGGGGTCTGGAGGAGGAGGAGGACAGAGGGGTCTGGAGGAGGAGGAGGACAGAGGGGTCTGGAGGAGGAGGACAGGGGGGTCTGGAGGAGGAGGACAGGGGGGTCTGGAGGAGGAGGACAGGGGGGTCTGGAGGAGGAGGACAGGGGGGTCTGGAGGAGGAGGACAGGGGGGTCTGGAGGAGGAGGACAGGGGGGTCTGGAGGAGGAGGACAGGGGGGTCTGGAGGAGGAGGACAGGGGGGTCTGGAGGAGGAGGACAGGGGGGTCTGGAGGAGGAGGACAGGGGGGTCTGGAGGAGGAGGACAGGGGGGTCTGGAGGAGGAGGACAGGGGGGTCTGGAGGAGGAGGAGGAGGACAGGGGGGTCTAAAGGAGGAGGGCGAGGGGTAAGAAGGGGACACTTGGTGTTTGGCATAAGCTTATTCCTTTCTACCTAGAACATGTAAACATATGACTGGATGGCTTTGCATGTTTTAGGGGGTTATATATTTCTCAACAAATTTCTTAATTTGATGACTGAAAAGAAGGGATCTTCCAAAATTCTCCTAATCCTTTGTGTATACATGAATGCTCCCGGCATCCAGGGGTAGTTAAATTATAAAGGGGACCTCCCCCCCCCCCCCCAAGGCAGGGGCTGTACCATGCTTTATATATTGAGACCCCAGAGCTTAGATTCTATGGGTGGGGGGGGATGGTATTTATGGGAATCTCTTATGTGTTTCGCCATATGGGCCAGGATTGTCGCCAAAACTTCTTGGGAGTAACAGACTGAACGCTTTTCTGATCTCAGACTCCAATCTGTCTCTTCTCCTCCTTTCCCTTTCTTCTCCATACCATCTGCTTCTGTCCTGTGTTTTGCCATCAGACCCGTCTTCCAGTCCAAACTGTTTGGAATTTTGTAAGAAAAATGATTTCACTCAATTTTTTACATTTTTTTTATTTTTTTTTTATGTTCTCTTTCTTTTTTTTTTTTTTACTATATGTAGGCGTGTGTGTGTGTGTGTGTGTGTGTGTGTGTATATATTCTTTTATTTTTATCTTTTTTTTTCTTCTCAGTTTTTGTGCTTTTTGTTTTTGTGGTGCATCGTGAATATGGTTTCCTATTCCTAATCCCTGCACTCCCTATTACTTGAGGAAGACATCCTTGTTAGTTGGTGTTGTTCAGGGGAATGTCTGAAACAGACGCCTACGCAGCGAGAATTCACCCACACAACTTCCGCCCACACAGTGCATCTCGCCCACTTCCCTCCCATCATCTCCACGTCTGGCTCCAGCACCGATCCTAGGCTGCTGCTCACGCTCTATATTTTTTTTCATGCGGGAAAAAAACCTCGGGTATTTTAGATTTTTTATTTTTTTTGCACTTTTCCCGTCTTTTTATACTTTTTTATTTTTTATTTTTTTTACGCCTCTTTGCTTGCAGGAAAGGGAATACTCTGCATCGACTCGCATTGCTGTATTTTGTACCTTTACATGACACCAAATGATATGCGAGCTTTAGCTGCCGTCTCCTTGACATCATTAGGATTACCTGTGGTTAGCTGAGGGACGTGCAACCAATGGGGAAGTGCTAATTTTCGGCTCCTATACATTTTGCATCCATTGTTTTCTATGTGTGAACAGCGCAGTGTAAGCAAACGTATCTGCAAAAGAAGGCACTAGAATATTACCAATACATGGGGCCCTCATAGGAGATGGAAAGGCTACAATATTGCAGCACGTAGGGTCCTTGATCTGCAGGGACGCAAGGGATTGGGGGGGGGGGGGAAGCATATTGGGTTAACTCTGCTGCCACTTTGGGCAATGTTCATTGTTTGCAAGGATGTCCTGAAATGATATCACCATGTGATGTACATAAGGCTTGTAGTGCAAGTGATGTTGATCCTCTTTGGTAAACGCCCTCCTCCCTTGGGCTGCTCTTCCTCCCTTGGGCTGCTCTTCCTCCCTTGGGCTGATCTTCCCTGATTACATTACTTATCCTGTACTGATCCTGAGTTATATCCTGTATTATACTCCAGAGCTGTACTCACTATTCTGCTGGTGAGGTCACTGTGTATATACATTACATTACTTGTCCTGTACTGATCCTGAGTTATATCCTGTATTATACCCCAGAGCTGTACTCACTATTCTGCTGGTGAGGTCACTGTGTACATACATTACATTACTTATCCTGTACTGATCCTGACTTATATCCTGTATTATACTCCAGAGCTGTACTCACTATTCTGCTGGTGAGGTCACTGTGTACATACATTACATTACTTATCCTGTACTGATCCTGAGTTATATCCTGTATTATACTCCAGAGCTGTACTCAGTATTCTGCTGGTGAGGTCAATGTGTACATACATTACTTATCCTGTACTGATCCTGAGTTATATCCTGTATTATACCCCAGAGCTGTACTCACTATTCTGCTGGTGAGGTCACTGTGTACACACATTATAACTCAGGATCAGTACAGGATAAGTAATGTAATGTGTGTACACAGTGACCTCACCAGCAGAATAGTGAGTACAGATCTGGAGTATAATACAGGATATAACTCAGGATCAGTAATGTAATGTATGTACACATTGACCTCACCAGCAGAATAGTGAGTACAGCTCTGGAGTATAATACAGGATATAACTCGGGATCAGTACAGGATAAGTAATGTAATGTATGTACACAGTGACCCCACCAGCAGAATAGTGAGTACAGCTCTGGAGTATAATACAGGATATAACTCAGGATCAGTACAGGATAAGTAATGTATCCTGTATTATACCCCAGAGCTGTACTCACTATTCTGCTGGTGAGGTCACTGTATACATACATTACATTACTTATTGTAATATTATCTTATTATTATGATGTATATTTTTACTCCTACACCCTTATGGCATCTCCCCGTGTGCCCTCTCCTCACTGCTGTCCTCTTCTTGTCTCCTATAGATGACACGACTGTGTTTGCCCGGGATGCTGGAGAGGTGAGTCAGCCCCAGACTGGCAGATAAACACTACCCAGACAGGACCTCATTATTATTTATAGGGGAGAATCCTTTTCTTTGAAAAATTCATTGCGGTGACTAATGCGTTCGGCCTCCATGTTGGGTAAGGACGGAGCGATCGGAGAGGTGACTCATGAGGACGGAGGGTGAGTCACCGGCATCGTGGAATCCTTCAGCTCTCCTCGACGCTCTTGTGGTGATTTTCTTTTTAGAACAGAAAAAAAAACGAAAAAAAAAGAGAGGTCTGAGTCATCAATACAATCTGAACAGCTTTCTATTCTTAGGGGGAATTACAGCGGAGGGGCGTGGGTGGATCCTCTGGGAATACCTGCTTCCCGGCTGCAGCATTTCAGCCATGGTAGAGACGGCAGCATGTAAACAAAACAGCAGTGCGGCTACCTGGGGAGCACCCCCAATCTGAACCGACACAGAGGCCACTATTTGGTGTCAACCAAGAAATTGGAAGCCTAAAAAAAAAAAAAAAAAAAAAAAAAAAATCTTTTTGATTTAACCCCTTAACGACACAGAACGTACATTTACGTCCTGTACATGACGCAAGCACCAGACCGGTGCTCGCATCATACTTGGCAGATCCCGGCTGCTATCAGCAGCCAGGGACCCGCCAGTAATGGCGGACAACAGCGATCACACTGGTGTCCACCATTAACCCCTCAGATGCTGTGATCAATACAGATCACGGCAATGCGGGTGTTATATTGGATGATTAAATCCAAAATGGTGAACGGAGATCCCCCTCACCTCGATCCGTCCTTCTCAAGGGGTCTTCTGCTCTGGTCTAAAATCGAAAGTGGGGACATAAAGTGTAAAAAAAAAAAAAATTTAATTAGTTAAAAATACCCCCCCCCCCCCCCCCCCCCCCAATAAAAATGTTAATTGTCCCTTTTTCCCAATTTAACCCCAAAAAGTGTAAAATATAAAATAAATAAAAAAAATTTAATAAACATATTTGGTATCGCCGTGTGCATAAATGTCTGAACTATAAAAAAATATAGAATGTTATTGATCCCATAGGGTGAACGGGGTAAACATAAAAAAATTGAAAATAAAAAAAAAAGGCCAAAATTGCTGCTTTTTTATAAATTGTTTTTGGAATAAAATGTGACAAAAAAAGAGATTTTAAAAGTTTCATATATGCAAATGTGATATCAAGAAAAAGTACT
>NC_079194.1:292161644-292191644 GCF_029499605.1 Hyla sarda
TTTGGAAAACACTACCCTATCCTATGGATAGGCTGAGATGGTAATGCCTCTATAACTTTACGAATATCATGTAGCTCAGTGAAAATCCTAATATATATATATATATTACAATCAAGTTATTGTATAATATTTTGTGTGTTTCAGATCCAAGGGTGTCATCCTGAATATCTCCTCTGCTAGCGGCATGTACCCTGTCCCGCTTCTTACTGTGTATTCTGCTACTAAGGTATATAGGAACCACAACATGTATACAGGAAAGATGTATGATGATCTATTATATAGCTGAAATTACCTGGATTGTGGTCTGATTGTTATCCGAAGTATCACAATTGTAAGACAATAGGATACACAATGTAACTAACACCACGCAAACAATTGTACTGTTCGAGTCTGTTTTATTTTGAGCATATTGGCCCTGATTTACTATTGTAAACCCGACCTGTTCTGTGCGCCAGATTCAGGCACATTGCTGCAGAAATTCCGTCTGCGGAATGAAAACCGTTTTTATTCCGTTTACAGCCTGTAAGATCCAAACCGAAACGGGGATAAAAAAAAACGTGGATGGACGGCCGTGTGAACGCACCCTAATTCCAAGCTTTATAATAAAGGGGTTGTTCCAACATTATAACATCATCTCTATCCCCGGATAGGTGATAAGCATCTGACTGCTGACACCTATGACAAGAATGGAGGTCGATTGTTCCCTGGGTGAAAGGAGCAGCAGTCGAGCCTACACCCTCACTACACTCACTACACTATGGGACTGCTAAGGATTGCTGCAGCACTCAAGTGAATGGAGCAATGCCCACTGCCACTGCAGTCACCTGGGGGACAAAGGAACCATATTCTTATGATCAGCGGTCGGACCCCCTATGATCAGACACCTATCGCCTACCCTGCAGTAAGGTGATAACTTAGAAGGGGCATTTATCAATGTGTTTACTTGATTTTTGGGCAAATTTTCCAGCTTGGAAGGCCCGTGCGCCTTAGGCTAAGTTCACATTGCCATTTGCATCCGCCCCGTTTAGGGTCCATTTCTTTTTTTCTTTTTTTCCCCCTTGACAAAATGGACCTGAAATGGATCGGAGCACGACCCTATTTACTTGAATTAGATCCGTCGGGTATCCAGTAGTTTACCGGAGAAAAAAAAATTGTGATAAATGTAATTGCCGACAGAGCTCAATGTAGTGAAGACCAACAGCAGAGTGAAAGAGGTCTTATGTATGATTTTATTTCTGCATTATTGATTTATTTACTTTATTTATTTTATTTTAATTAAGTATGTATGTATAATATACACCGTATATACTCGAGTTCCGAATATAAGCCGAGGCCCCTAATTTCACCCCAAAAACCTAGGAAAAGTTATTGACTCGACTATAAGCCTAGGGTGGGAAATACATCATCCCCCTCCTGTCATCCAGACCCCCGTCATTAACACCCCACCCCCGTCATCAACACCTCCCCCCCCCCCCCCCCCCCCCGGTCATCATCACCGCCTGTCAATCTCGTCATCATTCAGACCCCCTTTTGTTTTCTACTCACCTCCCCAGTTGTTGCTTTCTCGGTGGGAAGGAAGGGTGAGCTGGTCCGGGCCGTCCATCTTCACCGGGAGGCCCTCTTCTCTGCTCCGGGCCGGCCACGGACTAGTGACGATGCATTGACGACGACGCGCAGGAACGTCCGTGCGCAGCAGACGTCCGGGGCATCCCTGCGCATGAACGTCCTTGCACGGTGGCATCAATGCATCATCCCTAATCCGTGGCCGGCCCGGAGCAGAGAAGAGGGCCTCCCGGTGAAGATGGACGGCCCAGAACGACTAACCCTCCCCACCGGACGGTCCCTGCAGCATAGATGGCCGAAGATGGATGGCCCGGCCCATCCCCTCACAGCTATGCCAGAAGCTTTTTTTTAGTTTGTTTTTGTTCACTCGCGTATAAGCCGAGGGGGGGCGTTTTCAGCACGAAAAACTCAGCTTACACTCGAGTATATAAGGAGTGTGTGTGTGTATGTGTGTGTGTGTGTGTGTGTGTGTGTGTGTGTGTATATATATATATATATATATATATATATATATATATATATATATATATATATAATGTGTGTATATTTTTTCTTTTTATTCAATTTTTATTTAAATATAATATATTATATTTTTAAGTAAAATTGAATGAATAAATAAAAATATATTCAATTTTATTTAATTGTATGTGTGTATATGTATATATATATATGTGTGTGTGTGTGTGTATGTGTGTATATATATATGTGTGTGTGTGTATATATATATATATATATATATATATATATATATATATATATATATATATATATATATATATATATATATATAAATAATGTGTATATTTATTTAGCAGTTTGTGCTCACGTCGTCATTTTTGTAATTTTCCACTCAAAAGGGGGGCTGGCGTAGATTTATTGCATTTATCATCTATGCAAAATCGAATTTTACAAATTGCGCAAGTATACTCCACTCTCTAGATGACGCAGGAGATTCATTTTTTGCATGCCATGTCCGCCGCGCATCCTTTTTAAAATCCATGCAATTTATTATGTTGCACGTGCAGTGATACAGAAAACCCAGTGGGGAATAAAAAAGTGCAAAAAAATAAAAATGAAAAATCTTGAGCAAATTTGCACGCAAATGATAACTCTTTGAACTCCAACAAAAATCCACAGGAAAATCCGCAACACTGGGCTTCCCCTTTATAAAAATAAACCTAAATTCTGACATTGTCTTTCACTGTATTGTGTTACAGGGATAATTCACGCACATAGATGTTTGGGGCTTGGACTTCTTGCTATAGCAGTGTTTCCCAATCAGTGTGCCTCCAGCTGTTGTAAAACTACAACTCCCAGCATGCCCGGACAGCCTTTGGCTGTCCGGGCATGCTGGGTGTTGTAGTTTTGCAACAGCTGGAGGCACGCTGGTTGGGAAACTGTGCTCTATAGATTAGGGAAGGGATTCCCCCCCCCTTTATATGTGAATAGTCTTGCGCTTCCTGGAACTTGTTGTTCTTTTTCTTTAAATTATCATCACAGGAGAGATCCCTGCCATCTCTGACAATTTTTTTTATTATTTTATTTCTTTTATTTCCAGGCTTTTGTGGATTTCTTCTCGCGGGGTCTGCACGCAGAGTACAAGAGTAAGGGCGTCACCGTGCAGGTGAGTGAAGTGCGTCGCTGCCGAGGATCCTTGTTATTGTGTGGTCTCCATGGCAACAGCGGATGTCTTGGCAACAAGGAGATCACGTTCTTAAGCACAGAAGTGTGTGTGTGTGACGTCCTTGTCTCCGAGGCTTCTCATTGGTCTGTGTGGGTTTTTTATTTATTTTATTTAAAAATAAATAAATAAATGGAAAAAAATATATAAAATTACATCTTTGGCAAAATTCGAGAAGGAATTCAGCTCGGAGATAAATTTGACAATGTTCACACACTGTAAAAAAAAAAGCAGGTTGTATTTTATTAGGATTGCTTAGAAAAGAAAAAGAAACTGCTGCAAAAAAATAATAAATAAATAAAAAATAAAAAAATTCCACAATCGGCTAAAAAAAGTCTGTAAACAAAAAGAAATGGCTGGGTTTTGTTTGTGAACATGGCCTTATTCTGCACTAGTTTCAACGGAATAGGTTGAGATCAGCGGCTGACGGGCCTCTCCGTGACGCTTATCTCTGCCGGAAAAAAATTATATACTTAGATCATTATCCATAGATAAGCGTTACCCCCCCCCCCCTCCCCAACCTGTTGCACAACTACAACTCCCATCATGCCCTGACAGCCCATGGGAGTTGTGATTATGCAACAGCGGGCATAGATGGATCAGTGCCCACATATAGGGATTTCCCCATAGACTCCTGGATTTTGTACCCAGGAGCTAATTCTTTTTTGTAGGGTTAGGGTTATGGGTTATACCAGGACCTGTTCTTCATCTGACACAGGCCATAGGTCTATTTCGGATGAAAATCTGCAAAAAAAAATTCAGATTGAAGGTAAAAAGGAATACCTATATAGATGTGCTTGTGTCTGCTGCACCATGGGTGATGTACAGGCAGGGATTATATTACAGTAAAATCTCCCAATAGGGGACACCTTCCAATTGCGGACAGTTTTTAATTCCCCGGCAGAGTCCCATAAGACTTAATGTATTTGCAGCCTCCAAATAGGGGACATTCCCAATAGTGGATGCGGACACACCCAGTAGGGGACAAAACACACCCATTAGGGGACAACCAGGCTTATGTGCCAGCTCTACCTTGTACACAGGGCCGCCATTAGGGGGCACAGCCAATACCCGTTAAGGGGGCCAGGCGCCCGCTGCACCCCCCTGCAGAAGCCCCAGCACCGAAACAGGAGACCAATGTTTACAGTGGTCTCCTGCCTTCTGTACATCCACCAACCACATCATTACCCCCCCCCCCCCCCCCACCATGCCAATTTATTTCCCCTGTGCCAAATCATCCCCCCCCCCCCCGTTCCACATTGATCCCTCTTGATGTGCTAATTCATCACCCTCTGTGCCATTTCTTCCCCCTTTATCCCCCTGTGCCAATTCATATAGAGGGGGTGATGAATTTACACAGAGGGAAATGAAATGGCATATGGGGGGGGTCAAGGGGAAATGATGTGGCACAGGGGGGGGGTAATTTGGCACAATGCACAGGGGAATAAGATGGCACAGGGTATAAAGGGGGTGAAATGATACGGGGAGATTAAAAGACACAGTATTCCGTCATTTAGGAAGAATTTTGAGGGACATCTCTCAATAGCGGACACTTTTTTTTAAATTCTCCGTGAGTGTCCGCTATTGGGAGATTCTGCTGTACTGACTTTTGCATAACCATGTATGCAAGAACATAAGAGTAATGCAGTAATAACCATGTGGACTTAGGGGACTGATATCGGTCAATTGAACCCTACACATATAACCTCTACATAGAGAAGAGCTGTATACGGAGGTCATGGGCTTCGCACAAGGGAACTGCTTATCCTTCTTAGACTTGTGCTGGCATCTAGTGGCCACAGCATGTAACTGCAGCTGGCCACTTTGATAACTATTTCTATGTTATCAGTGCAAAATGGCCCATATTTACGAAACCAACAAAGCGGATCGTAGTAAATGAAAAGTCATGACTAGTTAAAGATGTCATGTGCGCAGTTCGGTTCAATTTGTCCCGTAATGCTGCAACAGCCGAACGCCTTATGGCGCACATCAAAAACCAACCAAATACACTAACAAACAAGTAGACTGCTAGTAAATCTGAACATGAAAGCAAAAAGCCTAATATGTAGGGATTATTAAAACCTCATAATGTTAGTAAATCTGGGCCATTTAACTTATTTATTGATATTTTACATTTATTGAGAGATATATATATATATATATATATATATATATATATATATATATATATATATATTGAGATAATATAAATATAAATAAATATTTTTATAGATACACATTTTTTTATATATTGATATATTATAATATATATAATTTTTTTTATATATGTGTGTGTGTGTGTCATATATATTTTTTAATATTTATTGATATATTATGTAATAATTTTTTATTTATATTTATTGATTATTATTTTTTCTTTATGTATAGATATAATTTATTATTTTAGGGTTGTACTAAAAGAAATTTGGTTGCTCATGGGTTTCCATTGTATCCTCTTTTCTCAGTGATTTGTATTAGACGTTCATGTTGAATAGGTGCATGTTGTGCAGCAGTGTTCCCTAACCTGTGTCTCTACAGCTGTTGCAAGACTACAACTTCCAGCATGCCCTGACTGCCGTCAGGGCATGCTGGAAGCTGTAGTCTTGCAACAGCTGGAGAGCCACCGGTTGGGGAACTTCTGTACAGTGTAGTGAAGTAACCCAGGATCCCCTTTTTGACCTTCCAGTGCATTGTTTCTGTCCGCAGAGTGTCCTCCCATTCTATGTTGCCACCAAGATGAGCAAAATCCGCAAACCGACATGGGATAAGCCCAGCCCAGAAACCTATGTGAGGTCAGCCCTGAATACTGTTGGCTTACAGACCCAGACTAATGGCTGCCTCCCCCACGCCATCATGGTAAGACAATTTTGTTAGCTACCCTCGCAGGTTCGTTTTCTAGTGTTCTTATTCAGGAGAATCGGATTTCACGACCTTTAACTGGAAACTTTGTACATCTCAGTGTCTTGTAGTAGATTATACTGACAGATCCGCTCGAAGGCTTTGTTTATATGTGGCAGATTTGTTGCAGAAATTTGTGCAACTGAACAATCATTTCTATTCTGAATGGAAATGATTTGCCACCAGGCACATGGATTTCTGCAAGCCCCATTGAGGTGAGTAAGACCAAAAAAATCTGCTGCTTGTGAACGCATACCCTAATGTCGCAGATATCTTCATTGTACTGATCAGTAGGAGCATTATATGTAATGCACATCTGTTAATAAACAGTCACAGATGTATAAAAATGTTACTAGAACACACCATGGCAGCCACACATTGGGTCAGCAATCTACACCATGGCGACCCCACGTCTGATCAGCAGTCTACACCATGGCGACCCCACGTCTGATCAGCAGTCTACACCATGGCGACCCCACGTCTGATCAGCAGTCTACACCATGGCGACCCCACGTCTGATCAGCAGTCTACACCATGGCGACCCCACGTCTGATCAGCAATCTACACCATGGCGACCCCATGTCTGATCAGCAGTCTACACCATGGCGACCCCACGTCTGATCAGCAGTCTACACCATGGCGACCCCACGTCTGATCAGCAGTCTACACCATGGCGACCCCACGTCTGATCAGCAATCTACACCATGGCGACCCCACGTCTGATCAGCAGTCTACACCATGGCGACCCCACGTCTGATCAGCAGTCTACACCATGGCGACCCCACGTCTGATCAGCAGTCTACACCATGGCGACCCCACGTCTGATCAGCAATCTACACCATGGCGACCCCATGTCTGATCAGCAGTCTACACCATGGCGACCCCACGTCTGATCAGCAGTCTACACCATGGCGACCCCACGTCTGATCAGCAGTCTACACCATGGCGACCCCACGTCTGATCAGCAATCTACACCATGGCGACCCCACGTCTGATCAGCAGTCTACACCATGGCGACCCCACGTCTGATCAGCAGTCTACACCATGGCGACCCCACGTCTGATCAGCAGTCTACACCATGGCGACCCCACGTCTGATCAGCAGTCTACACCATGGCGACCCCACGTCTGATCAGCAGTCTACACCATGGCGACCCCACGTCTGATCAGCAGTCTACACCATGGCGACCCCACGTCTGGTCAGCAGTCTTCACCATGGCGACCCCACATAAGTCACTAGAATAGAAACAAAGAAAAAAGAAGATACCAAAAAGATGAACACCCAATTACACCAAATAATGGTATAAAAAATATCAGTTTATTGTGCAACTACACATAAGGACATGACATCTAAAAAGTTCCTAAGAGCAACACTGCAACAAGAGACATAACTAGTTACCCTCAGGGATCACAGGTACAGCAAAGATGAAAGAATAAACACCGACGGCTGTCTATGCCTAGGTACACCCTGGGAGACACTGCATTAGCATATTAAATATCCGTACACAATAAGTAAAATAATGATACACACGAGAAAATGATACAGTGAGTGTGAATAAATGTGTAAAGATACACAACTCAAGGCACTGGCGTAACTAATAAACTGCACCCAAACAGAAGCAGTAAAGAAAAACAAAAACTACTAATGGTCAAACCCAGAAATACAGTGAAAACCAGACAGGTGTAAACAATAGCAGCTATGGTTGGAAATTATGTGACTTGTGTCCCACTAAAACCCCATGCACCCTGACGTATACACGACTCCCGACAGCCACACATGAAGTAATTCGAACACACCATAGCGGCCACGCAAGAAGTCATTAGAATACACCATGGCGGCCACGCATCAAGTCATTAGAATACACCATGGCGGCTACAAGTCTAGTCAATAGTCTACGCCAGTGTTTCCCAACCAGGGTGCCTCCAGATGTTCCAAAACTACAACTCCCAGAATGCCTGCAAGCACCCTGGTTGGGAAACACTGGTCTACGCCATGGCAGCCAAACATCATGTTTTTAGGAGCCCCCTATGTAATGCACATGTGTTAATATACAGGTATATATAAACAAGATGATTCTCCAGTTCTGGTATCAAAGAATAGAAGTACACTATACATAATAATAATCCTTGGCATATACTCTGTTAAACTCCTTCATATTGGTGTTTCTCCCTCGGATGTTTGCGTTTGTTGTCGGGTTGTTTGAGAATCCGTTTTGCATGCTGTATGGATCTTCCCTTGCGTGGTTCATTTTTGGAGAGCTGTATTGCAGTTCTTGGCGGATCATTTAGGGTTTCCCTTTGTCCTTTCCCCTGTAGTTTGTTGGTTGGGTTTAATGGTCTAGAGTCAGGCTCCCATAGGCGCCTCCTCATATGTTTTCGGCTATTCTGTGCCCGTATGGTGGTGGTTATGGCCTGGAAATATACTTCCCCTCCTCCTATGTCCCGTTGGTTTACCTTAGTAAATAGATTTATCCCGTTGTATAGAACCGTATATATTAGTCATTAATGCCCCAAAAAGTTTGAAAGGGTCTGGATGCCATGGTTGCTATTGGGGGAGTGGGTTGTGCCCTGTAATTCTGCATGGTTCTTCCTCTCCGAGTGGTGGTTGTGTGGGGTGTGTGCCAGTTGTTGTTGGGCTGTCTACTCCCGAAACTCCCAATTGAACTGATAGTGATTTGCTGCTTTTTACATATTTCCTGATGTATGTCACAGTGCTCTTGTGGAGCTCTTTGGAGTGTTGTTGTTTTTCTTTTATTAGGTCTATCAAAAAGTTAGAAATAAATAATTTAAAAATAAATAAACCATGGCAGCCACACATCAGGTCACTAGAATACACCATGGCAGCCATACATTGGGTCAGCAATCTACACCATGGCAGCCGCACATTGGGTCAGCAATCTACACCAAGGCAGCCACACATTGGGTCAGCAATCTACACCATGGCAGCCGCACATTGGGTCAGCAATCTACACCAAGGCAGCCACACATTTGGTCAGCAATCTACACCATGGCAGCCACACATTGGGTCAGTAATCTACACCATGGCAGCCACACATTGGGTCAGCAATCTACACCATGGCAGCCACACACTGGGTCAGCAATCTACACCATGGCAGCCGCACATTGGGTCAGTAATCTACACCATGGCAGCCACACACTGGGTCAGCAATCTACACCATGGCAGCCGCACATTGGGTCAGTAATCTACACCATGGCAGCCGCACATTGGGTCAGCAATCTACACCATGGCAGCCGCACATTGGGTCAGCAATCTACACCATGGCAGCCGCACATTGGGTCAGTAATCTACACCATGGCAGCCATACATTGGGTCAGCAATCTACACCATGGCAGCCGCACATTGGGTCAGTAATCTACACCATGGCAGCTATACATAGGGTCACTAGAATACACCATGGTAGCTGCACATTGGGTCTTGGCGGCTACGCAGTGTACACCAGGGTCCTTCTACTTTGGATGTGGAGTTTAGGATGAGACAATAGGATTCTTTTGTTTCAAGCTTGTTCGAGCTTTTAGAATGTATTCATGTAACTCCTGCCATGTCGTGGCCCGGTAGGGGTTGTCATGTGTCCGTTCATTTACATCGTCTGCAATACCTTGGCTGGGAGGAAATTAATTTTATCTTTTTACTTACAGCCGCCATCTGCTTTTACATGTTTCCACGTTGTAGTTTGGACATAGAGTTAGCATAGAGCCACTTACCCATTTTCTTACCCTGCTATAGTCATGCCCAGTGCTCCAGGATGTTGTTTGTCATAGGATCCTCTGTTTCTCCCCCTCAGGGCTGGGTGACCGGGTCTCTGCTCCCTTCCTTCATCTCTACGAAGATGACCATGAACATGAACAAAGGTTTTCGTGCCCGTTTCCTGAAGAGAGCCAAGAAGAATTAGAGCCGTCCGCTCCTCTCCGATCATCACTTCTACCAAATCTATAGATCTTCAGGTCTTTACCTCGATGAATGTAACATGAAGACCCAGTGATCAGACCCTCATACTAACTCCTCTCGCTGCAGCTCACAGCTCCAGTGGGTTTTACCCCCTTTTTTTCTTTTAATCTACTTTTCTCACCATAGGCCTTGAATATTCTGGTTTCTTTGCGCCGGGTGCACAGTTTCTTCCACTGTAGAGACCAATGAATCCTGCAGAATGCAAAATCATGTTCATCTTTAGTAAATACATAAACCTATTACTCCACCCTATTCCCAGGCCAGTGGTCACCCCAGTACCACTAGCTTAAATTAGATATGCAGCCATAACAACTTGTAGGGGATAAGTGTTTGATCGCCGGGGGGGGTCTGGGGGTCCGACCGCTGGGAACCCTGCGATCTCCTGCATTGGGCCCCAGCTCTGCCGTGCAGGAGGTGTGCCGGCCGCAGCATGACGCCACAGCAAACACGTCTCCTCCATCTAGTTCTATGGGAGAGGCGGGGAAGCAGTGTTTGTGCCTCCCCGTCTCTCCCACAGAGCTGTATGTGGAGGGGATGTGCCGTTGACCTTGGTGAGGTCGACGTTACGCGCATTAGCCGCTTTAACACAGCGGTATTTTGGGGCCTGTTTGGGAGATCGCGGGGGGTCCCAGTGGTCGGACCCCCCGCGATCAAACACTTATTCCGTTGTTATGGCTGCAGTTGTTCTTTAAGGGTGAGTTCACACTGTGTGCTCAGAAAAATACCAGGCAGAGCATCTAAGTGCAGCAGGCGGCACCACTGGCACCATGACTGTGCGGACATGCACCGTCCCCGTTGACCTGTTCATGTACATGTTCATTTAAAAAAAATTGGGTGGAAATTCAGCAGCAGAATCTCGAAGACAGCAATGTCAGGCTGCTGATTCCATCCGGAAATTTTGGCCAGAAATTCTCAGTGTCAACTGGCCTTTACTGTATGCATGAGACTCAGCCTTAAAGGGGTACTCCGCCCCTAGACATCTCATCCCATAGGGTTCGGGTCCCATAGGTTGTCATGCCAAGCCCCCTCCATTAATGTCTATGGGAGGGAGAGGCGTGGCAGCTAGTACATAGCGTCACACCTCCTCCCATACACATGAATGGAGGGGGCGTGACAGCTGTGGTCGCCAGTCCTCCGGCATGGAGCAGAGTTCTCTCCGTGCACCCGATGACTGGGGGGGCCACGCGGGAGATCGCGGACAACCGCGATCAGACATCTTATTGCCTATCCAAAGGAGAAGATGTTTAGTGGCGGAGTATCCCTTTAAAGCTAAAGCACAACCATGATCCCTTTAACTACTCGAGATGCTACCAAAGCACTAATGAGATTAAGTAAATTCACATATATATATATATAAATTTTCAAAGGATTTTGTCCAATGACATTCTATTAATTCCTTAACTCCTAATATTTACGTCCTGCACCGGCTCCCGCTTCATATCTGGTCAGTCCCGGCGGCCGTCACAGGCCGGGACCCGTGGCTAATACCGGACGTCACCGATCGCGGTGATGCCCGGTATTAACCCTTCAGACGCGGCGATCAAAGTTGACTTCCGCGTCTGAAGTGAAACCGAAAGCATCCCGGCAGCTGTCGCTGCAAAGTAAAAATGGTGGCGCAAAAAATAAGCCATAGTATGGATTTTTAGGTGGAAAATTGTAAAGGGTTATGATTTTTAAAAGGTGAGGAGGAAAAAACGAAAATGCAAAAACTGAAAAACGCTGAGTCCTTAAAGGGTTAAACTAGACCAGTGTTTCCCAATCTGGGATCCTCCAGCTGTTGCAGAACTAGAACTCCCAGCATGCCCGGACAGCCAAAGGCTGTCCGGGAATGCTGGGAGTTGTAGTTTTGCAACAGCTAGAGGAACCCAGATTGGGAAACACTGGCCTTAAAGGGGTATTCCAGGAAAAAACTTTTTTTTTCATAAATCAAATGGCTCCAGAAAGTTAAACAGATTTGTAAATTACTTCTATTAAAAAAATCTTAATCCTTCCAATAATGATCAGCTGCTGAAGTTGAGTTGTTCTTTTCTGTCTGGCAACAGTGCTCTCTGCTGACATCTCTGCTTGTCTCGGGAACTGCACAGAGTAGAAGAGGTTTGCCATGGGGATTTGCTTCTACTTTGGACAGTTCCCGAGACAGGTGTCATCAGAGAGCACTTAGACAGAAATGAACAACTCAACTTCATCAGCTCATAAGTACTGAAAGGATTAAGCTTTTTTAATAGAAGTAAATTTACAAATCTGTTTAACTTTCTGGAGCCAGTTGAGAGATGAGAGATAGAGATGAGAGAGAGATGAGAGAGAGAGATATATATTTATTATTATAAAAAAAAATTTTTTTCCTGGATAACCCCTTTAACTCTCATACTCTGCGCTTACTATTTTCTTCCCCTTTCCTATATAATGGGGCGACGTTCTGTCAGTATTATTCATGATTTGAAAATAAATCAGCAGCAGGGGGGCAAGTCATTTGGAAGTGTGTGTGTGGATGCAATACATCTTTCTTTAGTGTATAAGGGTACGTTCATACGGGCAGATTTCCTGCTGCATATTCTTCTCGGCTGTCCGCAGCAGATTTTCTGCTGCGTAAAATCCGCTGCAAGTCCCATTGAAATCAGTAGGGTCTGCGGCGGATTTTTTGCAGCGTAAAATCTGCTGCAGACAGCCGAGAAGAGCCCGTCCCCTTTCAAATACGCAGCGGCAAACAAGAGCTGGAGGCTTACTGGTTAAAGGAGTTATCCAGAAATAGAAAATCGGACATACATTTTCTATTTTATTTTATTTTTTTTAAATGCTCCCCGTCTGTCTCCAGGTTGGGTGTGGTATTACAACTTGGCTCCCTTTTACTTCAATGGAACTGAGCGGCAGAACCACATCCAACCTGGAGACAGACAGGGAGCATTTTTTTTTAAAAGAAATAAGCTCTGTTTTTGTATTCCTGGATAACCCCTTTAAGAAACACTGGGTTAGGACTTACTTTATCTAGCTGCCTGGATAGCACTGGAGCGGGGGCATTTAGTGGGGACAGTTGTGGCCGATGTCTCTTTAAATCAAAGCATTACCCATCATCCTTGCATAAGCATCTTTTGAGTATAAATAAGAGCTGGCATTATGGGACTTATAGTTCTATTCCTGCTGTAAGGCCACCGTCCTATTGTTGCTGACCTTAGGCGACCCTCACAGTAGGATCCCGACTATTGTTTGCACTAGACAAGACTAAAATCGTCGTATCGAGAATGTTTGTTTGTTAAGACTTTGGTGAGATTTAGTTTTTATACTAATAAAGGTAATTGTGGGCAATATGTTGTGTGTCATCTGACTTTATGAGCGCTGCTGTTGGGTGTCCGGGCATGCTGGGAGTTATAGTTTTGCTACAGTTGGAGGCACCATGGTTGGGAAACACTTGTCTGATGGCTCCATGGAAGGCAGAAAGAAGATGACCTGGGCAACGCGGCTAAAGTAGATCATCGTGGGAGGATGATGGTAAGAGTATTATTCTGAGAAAGAAAAAGAAAAACAGCGCCACTCTTGTCTGCAGGTTATGTAGTGTAGTGCAGCTCGGCATAATTCAAGTGAATGGAGTAAAGCTGCAATACCCTATACGACCTGTAGACAGGTGTGGTGCCGTTTTTCTAATCCTGGACAACTACTTCAACTGCCCTGGACCAACAGGAAATTTGGAATTGATATTGTCAACACGTTAGTGCGGTGTTTCCCAATGAGGTGCCTCCAGCTGTTGCAAAACTTCAACTCCCAGCATGCCAGGACAGCCTCTTTTGGCTGTCTGGGCATGCTGGGAGTTGTAGTTTTGCAACAGCTTGAGGCACTTTGGTAGGGAAATACTGATGTATAAGAACAATAGTTATGAAAGAAAAGAACCGATGCGCATCTGAGCGCAATTATCCTTTTAAAGTGCAATGAAAAAGTATGGAAAGAGGTTTGCTCACCTGATGGTGTGGTAATTTGAGCACAACACCATGGAAGACTTGATACCACTGACTGTGGTGTATAGGAGGAGTGCAGCCGGCAAGGGTCCCGTTCTCAGCTGGCAGAGGACGGTCTTGGGAAATGGTGGATCCAGGGAGAGGAGTTCTCCCAAAAAAATAGGTGTCTTTAGTGGGGCTCTCCTCTGCAGGGTAGGCATCTGGATTGGGGCAATTAAACCGACCAAAACAGACTTAAAAAATAAAAAATATTTATTTAGGAGCATGCAGGTGAAACAACGTGTTTTGAAGGACGGGACCCCCTCTTCGTCAGGCTTTTGTCAGCCTGATGAAGAGGGGGTCCCGCCCTTTGAAACGAGTTGTTTCACCTGCATGCTCCTAAATAAATATTTTTTATTTTTTAAATCCGTTTTGGTCGGTTTAATTGCCCCAATCCAGATGCCTACCCTCCAGAGGAGAGCCCCACTAAAGACACCTATTCTTTTGGGAGAATTCCTCTCCCTGTTCCACCATGATGTATAAGAACGGCGTAGTACAAGGGGAGAATTAGCAGGCTGTCCGGGCATGCTGAGAGTTATAGGCTGGAGGCACCCTGGTTGGAAAACACTGACCTGGACCCCCAGAGAAGCTGACATCAATCCTTTAACTACCCTAGATCACCAGGGTTGTATGTTTACATTAAATCTTTATCTATCCCGGACCACCACTATTGACCCATTTTTTCAGGTGATATTGTCAACACACTAAACCACCGGGGATATTCTTTTAACCACTTCCCTTCCTTAGACCCCCCCCCAAATATTTCTTGCCCTGCGCCCCGGATCTCTGCATGAATGCAGTGTGTTGACCGCCTCACGAAGCTGTATACCCGGCTCTCCCATAAGGATACATGGAATGGGCGTGTTGGCCAGTGCTTCGTTCGGTGGTCAACGCGGCTTCATTCATGAGGAGAGCCGGGCATTGTGGCCCAGTGGTAGGACCCCCGCGATCTGACACTTAACCCCTATCCACAGGATATTTTTTTTTCATACTGCATAACTCCTTTAAGGTTATTGGTAACAGCAAAAGGGAATCTTTGAGGCTAGTATCCCCATGTTTACACCAGTAAAATTGTCAGTTTTCTGCTGTGGATGCTCTGCTGGCAGTAGGGAAATCCGCCACTATGAGTGGATACAGAGCTATCCGGTCACAGCTGCAAGCTCACTCTGCAGGCTCGAGGATCTGCAGCGTGTAATATACCCTTCCCTTAGAGTAAAAAATAATTGTCCGATTTTCTTGTAAAGGATTAGTTTTTTGACAGCTGCATTTGCATAGGTCTGCTTTTTATTTTTTTCATAACGACTGAAAATGAAAGCCAAAACAATGGTGTGTGTGAACATAGATATGTGCTGATATAAACAGAGGACATAAATTTTAAAAGGCTGGATAACCCCTTTTTTATTCTAGATAAGTGATCTCCAACCTGCGGCCCTCCAGCTGTTGTGAAACAACAACTCCCAGCATGCCCTGATAGCCGAAGGGCTGTCAGGACATGCTGGGAGTTGTAGGTTTGCACCTGCTTGAGGAGCACTGGTTGGGAAAACACTGCCCTAGACCATTACGGATGTTGTTGTTAGCTCTTCAGAGGGTTATTCCCAGTTTAGATGTTTATGGCACATCCAGAGGAGCTGACTGGGTTCCACCTGGCCCAACCCAAACTAAAAAACCTTTTTGGGCTAGGTTCAAGCAGAGGGGGCGCCATTCATGTCAATGGCCCGAATATAGTCACCCAGAAAGTCCTTTCAGGCCATATATGCTATTTTGACTGGACAACGTAGCAGACTGCGCCTTTAAATCTAGTAAAGATATATGGCCTGAACAGCCTATCACTTAGATGGGTACATTTGCCCGCTGCTCTCCTCCACAGTACAGTGATCCCTCAAGTTATAATACTAATTGGTTCCGGGATGACCATTGTATGTTGAATCCATTGTATGTTGAGACCATAACTCTATGGAAACCTGGTAATTTGTTATGAAGCCCCAAAATATCATCCAAAAATAGGAAAAAGTGAGGATTAAAGAAAAATAAGTAGATAACTAATACAGATAAAGCAAATCCTTACATATAAAAGTAATAAAGATCTGCTGGGAGCTGTAATCACTGTCTATGGAGAGGACAGGAGCTTCTTCAGGGTCCTGTACAGTACACAGTGTCCTAAAAAAGTAACATGGAGCCGCCCCCACCTGGTGTCCAAAGGAGCAGCTAACCCTGATACAGGGAAAGAGTACAGAACATATAATACCCCCCTGTACTGTAGGGGGAGCTACCAGACACCAGTCAGTGCATGCACTTCAGTAATACAGATATTTTAACAGTAAAATGCCCATTCTGATTGGTCGCTTCTTCCGGCCATTGACACGTTTCACAGATCTGGACTGTCTGTACATTGTATGTTGAGTCTGGTTTCAAGTTACAATTGTCCAGAAAAGACCATTGTCTGTTGAAACTATTGTATGTTGAGGCCATTGTAAGTTGAGGGATCACTGTAAACCGTTCTCTGCGGGATTTCCACGGTTACCTGTAAAAGAGTCAAAATGCAGTATGAACCTAGCTCTACCTGCGGAAACATTTCTGGTATTCTTTGGTGGAAAACATGGCAACCCTAGTTCTATCTATGGAAAGGAGTTGCCCCAAAAACATGTTTTAGTGTTGGTGTCCGCCATGTCCAGGTGGTATATGACCGGACAGGGGCCTGTGATTACCTTAAAGGGTTATTCCGCTATCCAGCGTCTGGAACATTGAGTTCCGAACGCTGTGTACAGCCTTCCGTGTTCACACCTGCCCCCTTGTGACGTCCCGCCCCCTCAATGCCAGTCTATGGGAGGGGGTGTGACGGCCATCGCGCCCCTTTCTCATAAACTTTCATTGAGGGGGCAGGCTGTGACACCACAAGGGGTGGGGCGTGAACACGGAAGTCCGCACACAGTGTTCAGAACTCAATGTTCCAGATGCTGGGGAGCGGAGTAACCCTTTAACTCCCAAGCTCACAGTGGTGCATCATTTTCATCAGAGCTCAGTGGTTTCCGCCAGCATTCATTTGCCATATGTGGCATCGTGTGGATTTTACGTGAAAGCCGACCTCGCCCTCAAGGGAAACTTGTTGCTGAATTTTATTGGATAAAGCAGTATTTCCCAATCGGTGTGCCTCCAGCTGTTGCAAAACTACAACTTCCAGCACGCCCGGACAGCCGTTGGCTGTCCGGGCATGCTGGGAGTTGTAGTTTTGCAACAGCTGGAGGCACACCGGGGAAACACTGGTATAAAGTATAGGATATTAAAGTGTTCCTCAACTGGTGTCCTTCCAGCTGTAGCTAAACTACAACTCCCATCATGCCCTGACAGCCTTTGGTTTGGAAGTTGTAGTTTTGCAGCAGCTTGGGGAACACTTGTAGCTTTATTAACTCTTTCCTGTGTCTCTATAAACCATATTGGGAGAGATTTATCAAAACCTGTCCCGACGAAGCGTTGCTGAGTTGCCCATAGCAACCAATCAGATCGCTTAATTCATTTTGCAGAGGCCTTGTTAAAAATAAAAGAAGTGATCTGATTGGTTGCTATAGGCAACTTTTCTTCTGGACAGGTTTTGATAAATCTCCCCCATTGTGTATAAGAATCCTTCATCTTTCATCCTCCCCCTTTGCCCACACCATTTAGCACATTTATTTTAAAAACACATCATGAGGCGGAACGTTTCTGCCGGGGCTTTGTTCGGGAGGGACGCATTTGAGTGTAACACAGGAAGCGGAAGCAGTGTGGAATGACAGGTGGGAGCTTCTGGAACGCACAGCACCTCTTGCTTCTATATAACTTTATGTATAACATTGTATACAGTGCGACAGACGTGGCAGCCGAGTTATAGCAGAGCTTGTGTGGTTGTGGGTGAGAACAGGGGCCGATAGGATGGTCTGTCAGACATCGGGCGGGGGATTTATAGGAACCAGTGCAGGTGGGGAGCGACCAATCAGGGAGCAGCTTCTATCACCCATAATCCTGTGCAGGATGAGAGCTGGAAGCTGACTAGTTGCTATGAGCAACTGCTTACTGACTATAAGGAACTTATAACGAGACCAGTATAGTCCAGGGTGCCTCCAGCTGTAGCAAGACTACAAATCCCAGCATGCCCAGACAGTACGGTATGGAGGGATTTTTAGGAGGTCAAATGTGTCTGGAGGAGAACAGGGGCCTAAAGGAGGAGGAGGGGAAGCTGGGGGAGACTAGAATATCTTTGTCTGGGGGGGGGGGGGGGGGATTTTGGGGGCGCTTCTATGAGAATAAAGAGGGGCTTCAGGTATTGCAGCTCGGCGCCCTTCACATGAGCATCAGACACCGCGAGGAGAAGAGTCCTCTGTATGTAGAGAGAACAGACCCTTGTATCTCCTCTAATACAGCTTATTTTAACAAAGACACTCCTAATAGTCACAGCAGGTCACCCCCTCCCTCTGTAGTCACAGCAGTATCTCCTTCCTTACCACCCAGTAGTCACAGCAGGGCCCCCACATTCCCATAGTAGTCTCATTATCTCCCTCCTTGCCCCCCCCCAAGTAGTCACATCAGGGCCCCCACATTTACACCCCCCAGAAGTCACAGCAGGGAGCCCAACCGCCCCTAGTAGTCAAAGCAGTGCCCCCCACATTCCCATAGTCACATCATTATCTCCCTCCTTACCCCCCCCCCCAAGTAGTCACAGCAGACCCCATCTTCCCTAGTAGTCACAGTAGTGCCCCACCTCCCTCAAGTAGTTACAGCAAGGCCCCCCCACCTCCCCCAGTAGTCACAGCAGTACACCTCAGCTAACTCCAGTAGTCACAGAAGTGCCCCCCAGTAGTCACAGCAGTAGCTCCCTCATTACCCCCCCCCCAGTAGTCACAGAAGTGCCCCACACATTCCCTTAGTAGTCACAGCAGTTTCTCCCTCCTTACCCTCACAGTAGTTACAGCAGTGCCCCCACCTTCCCTCCCAGAAGTCACAGCAGTGCCCCCATCTTCCCTATTAGTCACAGTAGTGCCCCCCCACCCTCCTCAAGAAGTCAGTGAGGGCAGTGCCCCCTCACCTCCCTCCAGTAGTCACAGCAGTACCCCTCAGCTAACCCCAGTAGTCACAGAAGTGCCCCCCCAGTAGTCACAGCAGTAGCTCCCTCATTACCCCCCCCCCCCCCAGTTTGTCACAGAAGGACCCTCCAGTAGTCACAGCAGTGCCCCATAGCTACCCCCTGTAGTCACAGAAGTGCCCCTGAGTAGTCACAGCAGTAGCTCCCTCATTACCCCCCCCCCCCCCAGTAGTCACAGAAGTGCCCCACACATTCCCTTAGTAGTCACAGCAGTTTCTCCCTCCTTACCCTCACAGTAGTTACAGCAGTGCCCCCACCTTCCCTCCCAGAAGTCACAGCAGTGCCCCATCTTCCCTATTAGTCACAGTAGTGCCCCCCCACCCTCCTCAAGTAGTCAGTGAGGGCAGTGCCCCCTCACCTCCCTCCAGTAGTCACAGCAGTACCCCTCAGCTCCCCCAGTAGTCACAGCAGTACCCCTCAGCTAACCCCAGTAGTCACAGAAGTGCCCCCCCAGTAGTCACAGCAGTAGCTCCCTCATTACCCCCCCCCAGTTGTCACAGAAGGCCCTCCAGTAGTCACAGCAGTGCCCCATAGCTACCCCCTGTAGTCACAGAAGTGCCCCTGAGTAGTCATAGCAGTAGCTCCCTCATTATCTCCCAGTTATCACAGCAGCCCCCTCCCCCAGTAGTCAGAGCAGTGCCCCACACATTTCCACAGTTGTCACAGCAGTATCTCCCTCCTTACCCTCACAGTAGTCACAGCAGTACCCCCACCTCCCCCAGTAGTCACAGCAGGGCCCCTCAGATCCCCCCAATAGTCACAGCAGTGCCCCTCAGATCCCCCAGTAGTCACAGCAGTTCCCCTCAGATCCCCCAGATAGTCACAGCAGTGCCCCTCAGATCCCCCAGTAGTCACAGCAGTGCCCCTCAGATCCACCAGTAGTCACAGCCAGTGCCCCTCAGATCCCCCAGTAGTCACAGACAGTGCCCCTCAGATCCCCCAGTAGTCACAGCAGTGCCCCTCAGATGCCCCCAGTAGTCAAAGCAGTGCCCCTCAGGTTCCCCCAGTAGTCACAGCAGTACCCCCCCCCCACCTCTCCCAGTACTCACAGCAGTACCCCCACCTCCCCCAGTAGTCACAGCAGTGCCCCTCAGATCCCCCCAGTAGTCACAGCAGTGCCCCTCAGATCCCCCCCAGTAGTCACCGCAGTGCCCCCACCTCCCCCAGTAGTCACAGCAGTGCCCCACCTCCCCCCAGTTTCACAGCAGTGCCCTCAGATCCCCCAGTAGTCACAGCAGTGCCCCTCAGATGCCCCCCCAGTAGTCAAAGCAGTGCCCCACACCTCCCCCCCAGTAGTCACAGCAGTATCTCCATCCCCGTTTCTTTTCCCTAAATATTTAAGTAAGTGAACTGTTCTGCAGAAAGACCTGTTACAATCCTGGTCATCACACTTTGACCTCTCTTGTTCCAGATCACTGTGATGAGTCTTGACCACGGGAGGATGGACGACAAGAGACGTCGGGCACGAGTGCAGGGGGCGTGGGCAGGACCCGCTAAGAGTGCCCCTCGCCCTGGTAAGGTCACCTCTGCAGCACGATTCGCTGATGAGGTCATAAAAATTCTGCATAAAATCCATAAAGTAAACAATTTGGCTGCAGGTGAGGCGTCAGGCATGATCGTGTATCTCGTACTGGGCAAACATCAGTTCATGTTGTATATATGGATGATGCTTTCTTTTTATATTTTTATGAATATATATATATATATAGCTTAAATGATTTTGATTAAACTTGTTAAATTTAAGAAAAAATAAAGCGTCTTCAATTGTTAGCAGGTTGAAATACATATAATGACCTGTAGATGGAGCTAGAGGTTCATGAATAGAATGTGGAGCTATTACATAGTCAGTGCTCTCCAGCTGCTGCAGAACTACAACCCCCATCATCCCCAGAGTAACCTTATCTCCAGGAACCACCTTCCCTCCTGGTTTTAACTCCTTAAGAACACAGGGTTTTTCCGTTTTCCGCATTTAATTTTTTCCTCATTACCTTCTAAAAATCATAACCCTTTCAATTTTGCACATAAAATTCCATATTATGGCTTATTTTTTGCGCCACCAATTCTACTGTGCAGTGACATCAGTCATTTTACCAAAATATCCGTGGCGAAGCAGAAAACAAATTCATTGTGCGACAAAATTGAAGAAAAAAATGCCATTTTGTAATTTTGGGGGCTCCCGTTTCTACGCAGTGCATTTTTCAGTTAAAATAACACCTTATTATTTTTCTGTAGGTCCATACGATAAAAATGATCCCCTACTTATATAGGTTTGATTTTGTCGTTCTTCTAAAAAAAAATCATAACTTCATGCAGGAAAATTTATACGTTTAAAAATGTCATTTTCTTTTTTATATTGATCGGACTTTTTGATCGCTTTTTATTCATTTTTTCATGATATTAAAAGTGACCAATAAAATATTTTGGACTTTGGAATTTTTTTGCGTGTACGACATTGACCGGGTGGTTTAATTAACGATATATTTTTATAGTTTGGACATTTCCGCACACGGCGATACCACATACAGTTTTTTTTTTTTTAAATGGGGAAATGGGGGGTGATTCTTACTTTGATTAGGGAAGAGGTTAAATGACCTTTATTTACTTTAAAAAAAAAATTTTTACATTTTTTTTTGCAGTGTTATATCCTCCCCCCCCCCCCCCCCCAAGTGGCTATTACACTGCACATACCGATCTCATACACAGATCATTGCCGTGCATTGACACGGCAAAGATCAGTGTTATCAGCGGTCGATTGCTCAAGCCTGGATTTCAGGCTTGGAGCAATCAATCGCTGATCAGACGTGATGGAGGCAGGAGAGGGAACCTCCGCTTGCGTTCTAGCTGATCGGGACATGGCCATTTCACCACGATGGTACCGATCAGCCCGACTGAGCTGCCGGGAAGTGTTTACTTTAATTTTGAATGTGGCGATCGACTTTGAACGCCGCGTCTAAAGAATTAATAGTGCGCGACACAACGATCAGTGCCACACGCTATTAGCCCAGGGTCCCTGCTGTCATTAGCCACCGGGACCGACCCGGTATGAGGCGGGGTGACCCTGCGTTATATACCAGCATCGGGTGCAGGGCGTACAGGTACGCCCTGCATCCTTAAGAGGTTAAGGTTCCCATACACATAAAAACAAAGCCAGCCGGACTTGCTAATTTAGGGTCTATAACTTCTATAACTTAACTTCTATTTTTAATAGAAGTAATATACAAATCTGTTTAACTTTCTGGCACCAGAACAAGATTGTTTCTGTTTACAGCAAGCAGAGGTCCTGAAATTGATAAAGAATAGAAAAACAAAGTATATTAGTAAAATTGCAAAAGTTCCCTTTATATCAATGCTTCTCAACTGCTGGGAGTTGTAGTTTTGCAACAGCTGGAGGCACAATTGTTGGGAAACACCGCCCAGGATAAAGGGTACTGGAGGTATTTGGCAGATGCTTATCCCTATATATTGATACAGTAATAGTGTTTTTCCACCCTGGGTGCCTCCAGCTGTTGCAAAACTACAACTCCAAGCATGCCCGGACAGCCAGTGAGTGTTCTCTCTTTCTTCCAGCATCTCATCCTGTGGCTGCCAATCCCCAGCGCTGGGCGAGTGACCAGGACAAGCACTTTGTATATAAAGAACCAGCAGAGGTATATAGCCCCCCCTTCTATCTATAGTGGATACAGCCATCACAGGCACCTTGTATTAAGGGGGGATCTCAGAGGGACAGATAAAAATAGTAAAAAACATAAACTTGGGTGTGTCTGAGATTTCACAGCACACTTGGGGCGATTATCAGCTGAATGGACCCATAATCGCTCCATGTAATAGGGCCAGCGATGCTTTTCACTCACCACTTTTTTTTTTTATAATGTCCAGCAGGTGGCAGTATATGTTGGGGGACTCCATGATGTATATATATATACCTCTGTTGTAAAGTTTAATTTATTCCCACTACCATGTTCTCTGATACAAACGTCTCTCTGTTTCAGGTAAATCGGAAGGTCCCAGAGCCCCGCGTTATTGAGTGAGTAACGTCCACAGCAAGACGGGGTTGTGTCGTCCTGTGTAAAGTAAAATGTTCTCTTTACTTTCCTTACTTTACTCTTATCAGTATCCTCTATGTCACAGCCTGGGTTGTTGAAAACCTTAAGGGGGTTTCTGTACTGATCCTTAGATATATCCTGTATTATACTCCAGAGCTGTACTCACTATTCTGCTGGTGAGGTCACTGTATACATACATTACATTACTTATCCTGTACTGATCCTGAGTTATATCCTGTATTATACTCCAGAGCTGTACTCACTATTCTGCTGGTGGGGTCACTGTGTACATACATTACATTACTTATCCTGTACTTATCCTGAGTTATATCCTGTATTATACCCCAGAGCTGTACTCACTATTCTGCTGGTGAGATCACTGTGTACATACATTACATTACTTATCCTGTACTGATCCTGAGTTATATCCTGTATTATACTCCAGAGCTGTACTCACTATTCTGCTGGTGAGGTCACTGTGTACATACATTACATTACTTATCCTGTACTGATCCTGAGTTATATCCTGTATTATACTCCAGAGCTGTACTCACTATTCTGCTGGTGAGGTCACTGTGTATATACATTACATTACTTATCCTGTACTGATCCTGAGTTATATCCTGTATTATACTCCAGAGCTGCACTCACTATTCTGCTGGTGGAGTCACTGTGTACATACATTACATTACTTATCCTGTACTGATCCTGAGTTATATCCTGTATTATACTCCAGAGCTGTACTCACTATTCTGCTGGTGAGATCACTGTATACATACATTACATTACTTATCCTGTACTGATCCTGAGTTATATCATGTATTATACTCTAGAGCTGTACTCACTATTCTGCTGGTGAGATCACTGTGTACATACATTACATTACTTATCCTGTACTGATCCTGAGTTATATACTGTATTATACTCCAGAGCTGTACTCACTATTCTGCTGGTGGGGTCACTGTGTACATACATTACATTACTTATCCTATACTGATCCCGAGTTATATCCTGTATTATACTCCAGAGCTGCACTCACTGTTCTGCTGGTGAGGTCACTGTGTACATACATTACATTACTTATCCTGTACTGATCCTGAGTTATATCCTGTATTATACTCCAGAGCTGTACTCACTATTCTGCTGGTGAGGTCACTGTGTACATACATTACATTACTTATCCTGTACTGATCCTGAGCTATATCCTGTATTATACTCCAGAGCTGTACTCACTATTCTGCTGGTGAGGTCACTGTGTACATACATTACATTACTTATCCTGTACTGATCCTGAATTATATCCTGATTTATACTCCAGAGCTGTACTCACTATTCTGCTGGTGAGATCACTGTGTACATACATTACATTACTTATCCTGTACTGATCCTGTGTTATATCCTGTATTATACTCCAGAGCTGTACTCACTATTCTGCTGGTGAGGTCACGGTATACATACATTACATTACTTATCCTGTACTGATCCTGAGTTATATCCTGTATTATACTCCAGAGCTGCACTCACTATTCTGCTGGTGGGGTCACTGTGTACATACATTACATTACTTATCCTGTACTGATCCTGAGTTATATCCTGTATTATACTCCAGAGCTGTACTCACTATTCTGCTGGTGAGGTCACTGTGTACATACATTACATTACGTATCCTGTACTGATCCTGAGTTATATCCTGTATTATTCTCCAGAGCTGTACTCACTATTCTGCTGGTGAGGTCACTGTGTACATACATTACATTACTTATCCTGTACTGATCCTGAGTTATATCCTGTATTATTCTCCAGAGCTGTACTCACTATTCTGCTGGTGGGGTCACTGTGTACATACATTACATTACTTATCCTGTACTGATCCTGAGTTATATCCTGTATTATACTCTAGAACTGTACTCACTTTTTTCACTATTCACATTTTGGATACATTTTTGTTCCCAGGAAGGACGGCAGCTATGATATCAGTATATCTCCATCGGGGGTGTCCAGGTGAGTTATCATGGAGGAGCGGCTGGCCTGTGTATACATTATATATATATATTAATTATACATTGTATAGTCACATACCAGCAGTCCACTTATGATCTGTATGAGATCTACAATAATAATCCTCAGCCTGTGGCCCTCCAGCTGTTGCAAAACTGCAACACTCATCATATGTGCAGCTGTCAGGGCCTGCTGGGAGTTGTAGTGAATTACAGTAATAGTAAACTGCTTTAGAGAGGCCATAGATCCACATTCACTGTAATGTTTTGCAGACTGAGACTCTTCCCCCAGTTCATTGACCCCAGAGAAGCCGACTGGATGTTTGAGCAGCTACAAAGAGAGATTCCCTGGAGGCAGAAAACCAATATTGGGCCAGGTACATTTTTACATTGCTATATCTAAAATCTGCCAGCAGATGGCAATAGAAGCCTGTGCTATGTATATATATACTGCTGCAGAACGGTCACTAATACCAAGCCTTCTGCTCTATACAGTAAATTAGTCAGTCCTAGAAAAAAAATGTAACCCCATCACTACTGCTCTTCTCTCCTGACAGACGGACCCTACCAGGAGCCGCGACTAACCTGCTGGTACGGGGAGGTCCCCTACACTTACTCCCGTTCCACAATGCAGGCCAACTCTCATGTAAGCGCCTAAACATATTCTTAAGTCTGCAGTTTTTCAGGTTTTTAAACAGAATTAGGAAAACCTATCTGCTGTCTTCCAAATACAGCGCCGCCCCTGTCTTCAGGCTGTGTCTGGTATTACAGCTCCACTCCATTCACTTCAGTTAAGCTGCAATACCACACACAACCTGAGGACAGGAGTAGTGCTGTTTCTGGAAGAAAGCAGCTATGTTTTTCTAATCTTGGATAATAACCTAAAAGGGGTACTCCGGTGGAAAACATTTATTTTATTTTATTTTTTATCAACTGGTGCCAGAAAGTTAAACAGATTTGTAAATGACTTCTATTAAAAATTCTTTACCCTTCCAGTACGTATTAGCAGCTGTATGCTGCAGAGGAAATTCTTTTCTTTTTTAATTTCTTTTTGTCTTGTCCACAGTGCTCTCTGCTGACATCTCTGTCCATATCAGGAACTGTCCAGAGCATGGAGAAAATCCTCATAGCAAACCTATGCTGCTCTGGGCGGTTCATGACACGGACAGAGGTGTCAGCAGAGAGCACTGTGGACAAGACAAAAAAGAAATTTAAAAAAGAAAAGAATTTCCTCTGTAGCATACAGCTGCTAATAAGTACTGGAATGGTAAAGATTTGTTAATAGAAGTAATTTACAAATCAGTTGATTAAAAAAAAAAAAAGTTTTCCACCGGAGTACTCCTTTTAATCCTTCCAGTACTTATCAGCTGCTGAACACCCCAGCAGTTGTACACAAACGATCAGCCCCTCCCAGGATTAGACACTTATCCCCTTGCATGTGAATAGGGGCTAAGTTTTAACAAACTGGAGTTCCCCTTTAACAATGTCAGTTGTAGTATATGAGTATAAACCTACACAAGACAAGTGTTACCCAACTAGTGTGCCTCCAGCTGTTGCAAAACTACAACTCTCAGCATGCCCGGACAGCCAAAGGCTGTCCGCGCATGCTGGGAGTTGTAGTTTTGCAACAGCTGGAGGCACACTAGTTGGGTTACACTCGACTAGAAATTATTAGGGTCCCTATTACAGGGGCCAATTGTGATACCACAAGTAATAGAGGTTAAAGGGGTACTCCGTTGGAAAAATTTTTTTTTTAAATCAACTGGTTCCAGAAAGTTAAACAGATTTGTAAATTACTTTTATTAAAAAATCTTAATCCTTCCAGTACTTATTAGCTGCTGAATACTTCAGAGGAAATTCTTTTTTTTTTTTGGAACACAGTGCTCTCTGCTGACATCACGAGCACAGTGCTCTCTGCTGACATCTCTGTCCATTTTAGGAACTGCCCAGAGCAGCATATGATTTTCTCCTACTCTGGACAGTTCTTAAAATGGACGGAGATGTCAGCAGAGAGCACTATTGTCATGATGTCAGCAGAGAGCTCTGTGTTCCGAAAAGAAAATACTGAAAGGATTAAGATTTTTTCCAGAAAGTACTGGAAGGATTAAGATTTTTTAATAGAAGTAATTTACAAATCTGTTTAACTTTCTGGCACCAGTTGATTTAAAAGCACCTCTTTAAAGATTCAAAACACCCCCCCCCCCCCTCATTTTGCAGTGGCACCCCCTGCTGACCATGCTGAAAGACCGTATAGAGTTGGTGACCGGCTACACCTTCAACTCCCTGCTCTGCAACCTCTACAGACACGACAAGGACAGCATAGACTGGCACAGCGACGACGAGCCCGACCTGGGCAAGAATCCCGTCATCGCCTCTCTGAGCTTCGGGGACACCCGCGTGTTCCAGATGAGGAAGAAGCCGCCACCTGTAAGTAAAGAAAGGTGCCGGACACAGCCTCGGCGCCTGTTAGTGCTATAAAACGATACACCTAACATATAGCCGCAGGTCCTATATGTAAAGGGGGTGTTCAGCAGATAAAAGGTTACTCTTTACATAAGGATATGAAGCTGATAATATTCCTATTTGTATAAATTCTATACAATTTTTAACATCTCTGCTTGCTGTCATCTGGCAGTGATCGGCTCATTACAGTAACGTCATCAGAGCCGTGTCTTGTAATTAACCCCCAAATTGATGCAGAATTGCTGCAGGTCACGTCATATGATCAGTCCTCTCCCCTTTGTGTCACAGTTATTACTGTCCCCTCATCTCCCCTTTGTGTCTGTTATTACTGTCCCTTCATCTCTCCCTTTCTGTCAGTTATTACTGTCCCCTCCTTTTCACAGTATTTCAGTTATTAACGTTCCCTTATCTCCCCTGTGTGTCACAGTTCTTACTGTCCCCTCATCTCATCCGTGTCACAGTTCTTACTGTCCTCTCATTCCACATGTGTCAGTTCTTACTGTCCCCTCATCTCTTCCTGTGTCTGTTATTACTGTCCCCTCATCTTTCTGTGTCTTTTATTACTGTCCCCTCATCTCTTCCTGTGTCTCAGTTATTGCTGTCCCCTCATCTCTTCCTGTGTCTGTTATTAGTGTCCCTTCATCTCTCCCTTTCTGTCAGTTATTACTGCCCCCTCATCTCCCCTTTGTGTCAGTTATTACTGTCCCCTCCTTTTCACAGTATTTCAGTTATTAACGTTCCCTTATCTCCCGTGTGTCACAGTTCTTACTGTCCCCTCATCTCATCCGTGTCACAGTTCTTACTGTCCTCTCATTCCCCATGTGTCAGTTCTTACTGTCCCCTCATCTCCCCACTGTCAGAGTTATAACTGTCCCCACATCTCATCTGTGTCACAGTGCTTACTGTCCCCTCACCTCTTCCTGTGTCTGTTATTACTGTCCCCTCACCTCTTCCTGTGTCTGTTATTACTGTCCCCTCACCTCTTCCTGTGTCTGTTATTACTGTCCCCTCATCTCTTCCTGTGTCTGTTATTACTGTCCCCTCATCTCTTCCTCTGTCTCAGTTATTACTGTCCCCTCACCTCTTCCTGTGTCTTATTACTGTCCCCTCATCTCTTCCTCTGTCTCAGTTATTACTGTCCCCTCATCCCCCATGTGTCACAGTTATTATTGTCCCCTTATCTCTCCCTGTGTGACAGTCACTAGTGTCATACGCTTACTTCCACCTCCGTTGCCACGTTCTGCCTCTAGTGTTCCTCAGCGGATGTCTTCGGTCAGCGCTCTGGTGTCATGTGACTACCGCAGCCAATCAGCAGGGCTGGACAATTCCCCCCCCCCCCCCCCCCCTTAGACACCAGTTAACAAGTGCGCTGAAACATTTGCAGATCCCATAGACTTCTAACTTCACATCTGTGTTTGGGAGCTTCATCGTAGAGTCCGTTTTAGTGACAAACAACGAACCCAGACAGTCTGTTGCACAACGAGTCTTGATGGGTCCCGTTGACTTTGAATGGGGTCCTCAGGGTTTCTATCTGGTGTCTGCTCTAATTCAGGGGTCGAATCTGTAGTATTTTCTTTTCCCCATCTAAAGTGACCAAACTCACTTGGACTTGGCCTTTGTTTGGGGAAGTTTTGGTGGCTCCTAAAGTATCCCTAAGTCCATCCCTGGGTTATTTAACGGCTACGAAGATTTGTAAATTACTTCTATTAAAAAAATAGTTAATCCTTCCAGTACTTTTTAGGGCCTGTATACTACAGAGGAAATTCTTTTCTTTTTGGATTTCTCTTCTGTCACGAGCACAGTGCTCTCTGCTGACCATTTTAGGAACTGTCTAGAGCAGAAGAAAATCCCCATAACAAACATATGCTGCTCTGGACAGTTCCTAAAAGGGACAGCAGAGGTCAGCAGAGGGCACTGTGATCGTGACAGAAGAGAAATCCAAAAAGAAAAGAATTTCCTCTGTATTATACAGCTCCTACTGGAAGGGTAAAGATTTTTTTAGTAGAAGTAATTTACAAATCTGTTTTAACTTTCTGGCACCAGTTGATATAAAAAAAAAAAAAAAAGTTTTCCATGGGAGTACCGCTTTAAAGGGGTTCTCCGGTGCTTACACATCTTTTCCCCTATCCAAAGGATAGGGGATAAGATGCCTGATCGCTGGGGACCCCCGGGATCATGCACGCGGCACCCTGTTTGTAATCAGTCCCCGGAGCATGTTCGCTCCGGGTCTGATTACTGGCGACCACAGGGCGGGCGGCGTGTGACGTCACGCCTCCTCCCCCGTGTGACGTCACGC
>NC_079194.1:292196644-292211644 GCF_029499605.1 Hyla sarda
AGAATTCATGGGATAGGCATAAGGCTATCCTTTATACACTGCTCAAAAAAATAAAGGGAACACAAAGATAACACATCCTAGATCTGAGAGAATGAACTAATCCCACAGCCTTCAGCTGTCCGGGCATGCTGGGAGTTGTAGTTTTGCAATAGCTGGAGGCACCCTGTTGGGGAAACACTGTTGTAAATGAATGATGGGGCAGTGTTTCTGGTCTGGTTGGGCCCCTTATGCCCCAAGATTGTTTGTGCCTTTCATATAAATTATTCCTGAGGTCTGACGTGTGGGCACGAAGCCTTCAATTTATAGTAGCAGTCTGCAACCTGTGGCTCTCAACATGGCTGCTCTAGAACAGCTGTCAGGGCATGCTGGGAGTTGTAGTTGCACCACGGTCAGAGAGCCACAGCTTGCAGACGTTACTCCATTTTAGTATGTGTCTGAAGGCAGTGATCTGGCTCAACCATGCTTCTTCATTCCAGCACCGTGTGCCGAAAGAATACCACGACCGGCGCCCCCGGATCAACCTAACGTTCCGGACAATGCTCCCAGAAAGAAAGTGATAGGAAGGTCTGCCCTGCCAAGAGGATTGTCTGAGGACCTCTCTGAATTGGTTTTCCTACTATATTGTGATTTATCAGAAATCTACTGGAATATTTAAGTTTGTGTTTGTATAATTGTTCTGAATTAGAGAGGAATGGTTTACAAATGTGTGTGTATATATTATTCATACTCCAGAGCTGCACTCACTATTCTGCTGGTAGGGTCACTGTGTACATACATTACATTACTTATCCTGTACTGATCCTGAGTTATATCCTGTACTGATCCTGAGTTATATCCTTTATTATACTCCAGAGCTGTACTCACTATTCTGCTGGTGGGGTCACTGTGTACATACATTACATTACTTATCCTGTACTGATCCTGAGTTATATCCTGTACTGATCCTGAGTTATATCCTTTATTATACTCCAGAGCTGTACTCACTATTCTGCTGGTGGGGTCACTGTGTACATACATTACATTACTTATCCTGTACTGATCCTGAGTTATATCCTGTATTATACTCCAGAGCTGTACTCACTATTCTGCTGGTGAGGTCACTGTGTACATACATTACATTACTTATCCTGTACTGATCCTGAGTTATATCCTGTATTATACTCCAGAGCTGTACTCACTATTCTGCTGGTGAGGTCACTGTATACATACATTACATTACTTATCCTGTACTGATCCTAATTATATGCTGTATTATACTCCAGAGCTGTACTCATTATTCTGCTGGTGGGGTCACTGTGTACATACATTACATTACTTATCCTGTACTGATCCTGAGTTATATCCTGTATTATACTCCAGAGCTGTACTCACTATTCTGCTGGTGGGGTCACTGTGTACATACATTACATTACTTATCCTGTACTGATCCTGAGTTATATCCTGTATTATACTCCAGAGCTGTACTCACTATTCTGCTGGTGAGGTCACTGTGTACATACATTACATTACTTATCCTGTACTGATCCTGAGATATATCCTGTATTATACTCCACACAACAGGGGATAGGTATCTGCAAAACTACAACTCCCAGCATGCCCGGACAGCCTTCGGCTGTCCGGGCATGCTGGGAGTTGTAGTTTTGCAACAGCTGGAGGCACCCTGGTGGGGAAACAGTGCACTAATAGTGACAGCCTGTATCTTTCTTATCTGATAATGGGCAATGCATCTGCAGAACATTGGGCCCAGCAGCCGAGATGCTCTGCAGGGATTTCCATTACATAACATGTCACTTCCGGTACAGTCATCGTTCCATAAGAGGCGATGGGATTTGTCCAGCCCCCACATCTTACACTTATTACGTGGCCATCACTATGTGGGTGCTCCGACAGCAGGAGAGCCATCACGATAAGATATCCATAGCAACCGGGCTGCCGCCGAGATCTGATCATCTACCAGGAGGAGGGGGGACGGGGGCTAATATGGGAAAAGATTTTGTTGAAAAAAAAACAGTGACCGACCCCTAAATATAACAAAAAAATCTGCAACTTTTTAATATACTTTGCGCTTCAATTCTTTGTTTTCAGCATCTCTGCTTGCTGTCAGTGACTAAAAATCCATCCGGCTAGGAAATCCCCTCCCCCCCCCCCCCCCCCTTCAATCTGTTCCATCCAGCTGTTTCAAAACTACAACTCCCAGTATATCCGGACGGCCGCCAACCATAGCAGCAGAGGACTTCATGACAGATTGTTAGCTTTCAGGACATGCTGGGAGTTGTAGTTTTGCAACAGATATAAGGCCAATGCTGTAACCCAGTGATCTTCAACCTGTAGGCTGCCTATGCTGTGGCAAAAATGACAACTCCCAGCATGCCCTGGCTGACAGCCAACGGCTGGGAGTTGTAGTTTTGAAACAAATGGAAAGATATAGGAAGTAAAAAAAAACACTGATTACTTAAAGGGGTACTCCGGGGAGCCTAATTTATCCCCAATTCACAAGATAGAGAATAAGTGTCTGATCGCGGGGGTCCGACTGCTGGTAGATCTCTGAACGAGATAGCAGGGGTCCCAGCAATCGGACCCCCGCGATCAGACACTTATTCTCTAAGTGTCTGATCGCGGGGGTCCGATTGCTGGCAGATCTCTGAACGAAATAGCAGAGGTCCCAGCAATCAGACCCCCGCGATCAGACACTTAGAGAATAAGTGTCTGATCGCGGGGGTCCGATTGCTGGGACCCCTGCTATTTCCTGTACGGAGTTCTCCCAGCAGTCGGACCCCCTGCAATCAGACACTTATTCTCTATCCTGTAAAGTTAGGTTCCCTGGAGTACCGCTTTAAAGTTCCAGGATAATACTTTATACCTGCCCAGATACATTGTAAGGAAAGATCTGGATCAGTAGAGATTTGTACTGCTGCTGCTGCTGCGTTTCTCTTTGCCCAAAGAGCAGTGGTCTCCAACCTGCGTCTCTCCAGCTGTTGTAAAACTACGGCCTGTGTCGGCTTGCAATTGTAGTTCTGCAACAGCTGGAGAGACAAAGGTTGGAGAGTACTGGGGTACAGCAGTGTTTTCCCAAACAGTGTGCCTCCAGCTGTTGCAAAACTACAACTCCCAGCATGCCCGGACAGCCGTTGGCTGTCCGGGCATGCTGGGAGTTTAGTTTTGCAACAGCTGGAGGCACACTGTTTGGAAAACCCTGCTGTAGAGAATAGGCCTAGACCGGGTACAGTTATAGCATTATTTCAGCTGCGAACAGTTTTTTAGCTTTTCAGTGGGGATTTTTGGTCACTGACAGCAAGCAGAGATCTTAAAAATAGTTGGAAATCGGAACAAAAAATATATTAGGACTTTTCATGAAACTATAAATTTTATTTATTTATTTATTTTTTAACCTAAAACTAGAAAATCCATTTATTTATATATTTTTATATACATTATTTACATAAGTCCTTATGGAAACTGGTTAGCACATTTTAAACCACGGCTGCTTTATATGAAAAAAAATTGTTTTCCACCAAGAGTACACATGGGTACTACGGTGGAAATTATTATTTTTTTAAATCAACTGGTGCCAGAAAGTTAAACAGATTTGTAAATTACTTGTATTAAAAAAATCTTAATCCTTCCAGTACTTATCAGCTGCTGAATACTACAGAGGAAATTATTTTCTTTTGGAAACACAGAGCTCTCTGCTGACACCTCTGTCCATTTTAAGAACTGTCCAGAGTAGGAGAAAATCCCCATAGAAAACATATGCTGCCCTGGACAGTTCCTAAAATGGACAGAGATGTCAGCAGAGAGCACTGTGTTCCAAAAAGAAAAGAATTTCCTCTATAGTATTCAGCAGCTAATAAGTACTGGAAGGATTAAAGGGGTTATCCAGGAAAAAACTTTTTTCTTTTTATATATCAACTGGCTCCAGTAAGTTAAACAGATTTGTAAATTACTTCAATAAAAAAATCTTAATACTTTCAGTACTTATGAGCTTCTGAAGTTAAGGTTGTCCTTTTCTGTCTAAGTGCTCTCTGATGACACGTGTCTCCAGAACCACCCAGTTTGGAAGCAAATCCCCATAGCAAACCTCTTCTAAACTGGGCGGTTCCCGAGACAGGTGTCATCAGAGAGCACTTAGACAGAAAAGAACAACCTTAACTTCAGAAGCTCATAAGTACTGAAAGGATTAAGATTTTTTTTTTTTAATAGAAGTAATTTACAAATCTGTTTAACTTGATTGATTTAAAAAAAAAAAAAAAAAAAAAGTACCCCTTTAAGAATTAGGCTGCTAGGATTTGCAGGACATTGATGGTTTATGGCAGGCATAGGTTTTGGACTACATCTCCCATGATGATCTTACAGCCAAAATGCTGACAAAGCATCATGGGAGTTGTAGTCCAAAACATCTGCAGTGCTGAAGGTTGCCTATGCCTGTTCTATGGCAGTGCCTCCCAACCACTGTGCCAGCTGTTGCAAAACTACAACTCCCAGCATGCCCGGACAGCCAAAGGCTGTCCGGGCATGCTGGGAGTTGTAGTTTTGCAACAGCTGGAGGCAAACTGATAGGGAATAATTACTCCAGAGTAGAGATGAGCGAACTTACAGTAAATTTGATTCGTCACGAACTTCTCGGCTCGGCAGTTGATGTCTTTTCCTGCATAAATTAGTTCAGCTTTCCGGTGCTCCGGTGGGCTGGAAAAGGTGGATACAGTCCTAGGAAAGAGTCTCCTAGGACTGTATCCACCTTTTCCAGCCCACCGGAGCACCGGAAAGCTGAACTAATTTATGCAGGAAAAGACATCAACTGCCGAGCCGAGAAGTTCGTGACGAATCGAATTTACTGTAAGTTCGCTCATCTCTACTCCAGAGCTGCAATCCTAATTCTGCATGCTCCGAGCTGTAGTGCCATTTTTACACTGTGGCCTGGGGAGGGTTGTGCAGACGCATGTTCAGACCCTGCATGAATAGCGATTCCTAAATGTAGTCGTCTTACCGGAATGGTATGATCCAAGAATAATCCTGAAGATCTAGATTCACAACGTTTTACGGGGTGGTGGGGGCCCGGGGTTTCTATCACAGCCGCCTCCTCGGCCCCCGTGTACTTGAGAAGGTGACTCAGCCGCAGTGACACATAACAAGGAACCTTGTTTACAGGAGAAGATGGAGCGGTCCAGAAATGAGAAACCAGAGGAGCCTGTAAAAATTAACCCATCACTGACATCCAGGGCCCCATATTCAACCATAATGTTGCGATGTTGTCAAGTCTCCCTGGTACATTGACCCGAGGAGGCCCAGACCCAGGGCTGAAGTCCTGCAGGAGCGCATGGGAACGGAGTTCCTGCACTTTTTTTTTCACAGCAGGAACACCATTCTCATTAGCAGGAGTCCTGCAGGACTGGCCCTTAAAGGGTGTTTACAGGAAAAAAATTGGATGTGCAGTTCCCGAGACAATCAGAAATGTCAGCAGAGAGCACTGTTGTCAGACAGAAAAGAACAATTCAACTTCAGCAGCTGATAATTATTGGAAGGATTAAGATTTTTTTTTATAGAAGTCATTTACAAATCTGTTTACCTTTCTGGAGCCAGTTGAGATATATATATATATATATATATATATATATATATATATATAAATTTCCTGGAATACCTCTATAGGGGTACTCCGGTGGAGAACACTTATTTTTTCTTCATTTATTTATTTATTTTTTTAAATCAACTGGTGCAAGAAAGTTAAACAGATTTGCATTCAAAGGGCTACTTTGTAAATTCTTTCTATTTATAAAATCTTAATCCTTCCAGTACTTATCAGCTGCTGTATGCTCCAGAGGAAGTTGTTTAGTTCTTTCCAGTCTGACCACAGTGCTCTTTGCTGTCACCTCTGTCCGTGTCAGGAACTGTCCAGAGCAGGAGAGGTTTGCTATGGGGATTTGCTCCAACTCTGGACAGTTCCTGATACGGGCATCAGGTGTCAGCAGAGAGCAGTGTGATCAGACTGGAAAGAACTAAACAACTTCCTCTGGAGCATTCAGCAGCTGTTAAAGGAAATGTCTGGTGCTCACTTTTCTTATTGTATCCGTTCCGGGCTGAAAAATAAAAGAAATTTTTTTTCTCTTACCTGCTTAGGCTCCCCCGGTGCTCCGGTACACTCCGGTACAGGTGTTCGGTCCCCGGGCTGTATTCTTCTTACTTCCTGTTAGCCCGGCACGTCATATGGAGCTTCAGCCTATCACTGGCCGAGGCGGGACATCGCTGCTAGGTTGAAGCTCTGTGTGACGTGCCGGGCTAACAGGAAGTAAGAAGAATACAGCCCGGGGACCGAACACCTGTACTGAAGCACCGGGGCAGGTTTCCTAGCTAGGAGAAGTTCATGGTCAGGTGGAGCAAGCCCGGTGGCAGCTCCTTAACAGCCTTGGTCAATTGCTCAATGTTGTGCCTAACGCTCTGTAGATCTAAGACTGCGGTGACTGGCAAAGTAGATTGCACTGGAGTGGAGATGGGACGGTGATGGTATAGGCCTGGCTACTGCCCCTAGTGGCTCTTGAACGGGTTTAAGGGGAGTACAAACTTCCTCTCAGTCCTGGACTAAATCACTTGGATAGCCAGTCTTTTGAAAGCAGGAAATGACATGTTGGAGTTTTGGACCGCTAACATTCTCAATTGGGCCTTGTCCCACTTGTTGTGGGCCCCATCAATAAATGGGGAGTTATACCATCTAGCTTCTGGACAGTCTCTAGGGCTACAGCATATGCTGTCAAGGTCTCACCTGGCTCTTGTCGCCTTTCATACAGCCGGAGACGTACCTCTGATGGAGAGTGTGACTCAAATACCTGGTACAGTGCTTAAGAGATCTGCTCCACCGTCGCCTTCTCAGATGTTGGCCAGATGCGGACTTCCTCTAGCGCTGGTCCCTGGAGTGGTCCTGTTAGTAGTTGCACCTGTTGATTAGGAGGGAAAGAGTAAAAGACAAACAAACTCTGGATCCTCTCTTTGAAATCCCTCAAGGTGAAGGGGTCTCCATTGTAAGTAGGAAGGACAGGGTTCCCCATGAATACCGGTGCAGACGTGGAGACACCAGGACTGTGGTTTCTTGCTGGAAGCAGCGGAGTCAGGCCCCTGGCTGCAGGGACAAGTGATGACCTCTCCATTGGAGATGAATGGGCGCTGGCACCCGGTTGATCTGTGGTGCTGGGTTCAGACATCTTGTTGCTTTTTGAGTGCGCTGTCGCTTTAAGAAGAATCAGGTGTGTTCCCCTTTAAGAGAGCTTATGAGGTGCTGCAGCGGCTCCGGTTTGAATGATGGGGTACTACAGCAGACACTCCCCCTCTATATTGCAGGCACCCAGAGATAAACAGCCTTACGACCAGACAAGAACGGGACAGCAATGACCGATTCAGGTACCGGAGACTTGGCTTTGATGATCGGGGGTGTATTCAGAGCTTGTACGGCAGCGCTGACTTTGCAGGTGACAGCCGGAGCTGAGCGCAGTAACCGGAACCTCCAAGATGGCTGTGCCCAGGGAACTTCCGCTTTAGGTCCATTCAGAAAAATCTCCTATGTAACACAGGGCGGCTCTTTGGTCCCTCTTTGCTGGATTGGAGAGGCGTCAGCACTGGGGACTGACGGGGGCAGAGCTGCGACCGCTCGTGCGGGAAACATCGGACCAGATTGACTCTTTCAGGTACAGACTTTATGCCGTTCACAATGGCAGATAACAGTGGACTTGTGGATCCGTGGTCGGCTTTAGGCTCCTCAAGACACCAGACACTCTCTCGGGACTTGACCTCACTGTACACCGCAAAGACTTGGACTAAGAGACTGAACTATGTCCACCCAGGGTTTATATGGGGGAGACTCTGGAGGGGTCCCATAGGTCACCCTGTAGGTCACATGGTCACTGGTACCTTCCTTGGTTACAACACATGACAACAATATTCAAAGATATATAACACTATACATTGATTATCATTAACACTATTCATGGAACATAGGGGGGGGGGGGGGGAGGGGTCACTTAATGGAGTCTGCCTGACAGGGCAGCAAGGGGTGCAACTCAATTTCAAGCAGATTTTCCGTTCACAGATTCCGAAGTGTGAATTTCTGAACGGAAACCCATTCACTATACAGTACATTTTAGCAAGCGCAATTTCTGCCTGCAATTTCAAAGCGGAATTCCAGGCGGAAATTCCGTAGTGTGAACCTGGCCTTACTCTTTAAAAGGGGTTATCCAGGGAAAACTTTTTTATATATATCAACTGGCTCCAGAAAGTTAAACAGATTTGTAAATGACTTCTATTAAAAAAATCTTAATCCTTTCAGTACTTATGAGCTTCTGAAGTTAAGGTTGTTCTTTTCTGTCTAAGTGCTCTCTGATGACACCTGTCTCGGGAACCGGCTAGTTTAGAAGCAAATCCCCATAGCAAACCTCTTCTAAACTGGGCGTTTCCCGAGACACGTGTCATCAGAGAGCACTTAGACAGAAAAGAACAACCTTAACTTCAGAAGCTCATAAGTACTGAAAGGATTAAGATTTTTTAATAGAAGTAATTTACAAATCTGTTTAACTTTCTGGAGCCAGTTGATATATAAAAAAAAAAACGTTTTTCATGGAATACCCCTTTAATGTTTACCTGATGTGTATTGTCTTCCCTATTGCTGCAGTGGTTGTCTATTGGAGTCTAAGATAGTCGGCAACCCACCTCTTGCTCCGCCTGTTGCGCCTTCATACTTTACACCGCAGCTCTGCTTGTCCAGATCAGCTCCAGTCTGTCGGCTGCTACATATATATATATATATATATATATATATATATATATATATATATATATATATATATATATCTCTACAGTAGTCCCTCAAATTACAATATTAATCGGTTCCAGGACGACCATTGTATGTTGAAACCATTGTATGTTGAGACCATAACTCTATGGAAACCTGGTAATTGGTTCTGAAGCCCCCAAAATGTCATCCAAAAATAGGAAAAAAGTGAGGATTAAAGAAAAATAAGTAGATAACTAATATAGATAAAGCAAATCCTTACATATAAAAGTAATAAAGATCTGCTGGGAGCTGTAATCACTGTCTATTTCGGTGTTTTCCAACCAGGGTGCCTCCAGCTGTAGCAAAACTACAACTCCCAGCATGCCCGGACAGCCAAAGGCTGTACGGGCATGCTGGGAGTTGTAGTTTTGCAACAGCTGGAGGCCCCCTCATTGGGAAACACTGGTGTATGTAGAGGACAGGAGCTTCTTCAGGGTCCTGTACAGAACATGAAATCTCCTAAAAAAAAAATAAGTAAAATGGAGCCGCCCTTACTTGGTGTCCAAAGGAGCAGCTAAGCCTGGCACAGGTAAAAAGTACAGAACATGTGAAACCTCCCTGTACTGTAGGGGGCGCTACCAGACACCAGTCAGTGCATGCACTTCAGTAATACAGGTAAAGAGTACAGAACATGTAATACCTCCCTGTACTGTAGGGGGCGCTACCAGACACCAGTCAGTGCATACACTTCAGTAATACAGGTAAAGAGTAGTACAGAACATGTAATACCTCCCTGTACTGTAGGGGGCGCGACCAGACACCAGTCAGTGCATACACTTCAGTAATACAGGTAAAGAATACAGAACATGTAATACCTCCCTGTACTGTAGGGGGCGCTACCAGACACCAGTCAGTGCATGCACTTCAGTAATACAGGTAAAGAGTACAGAACATGTAATACCTCCCTGTACTGTAGGAGGCGCTACCAGACACCAGTCAATGCATGCACTTCAGTAATAGAGGTAAAGAGTACAGAGCATGTAATACCGCCCTGTACTGTAGGGGGCGCTAGCAGACAGGAATTCAGTGCATACACTTCAGTAACAGGGGTTTTACCAGTGAATGCCCATTCTGATTGGTCGGTTCTTCCAGCCAGTGACACGTTTCGCAGATTCCATAGCATTGTATGGTGAGTCTGGTTTCAAGTTACAATGGTCCAGAAAAGACCATTGTATGTTGAAACTATTGTATGTTGAGGCCATTGTAAGTTGAGGGATCACTGTATATATATAGTCACAAAACATGTTAGGGAATTAGGGGGAGATTTATCAAAACCTGTGTAGAGGAAGAGTGGTGCAGTTGCCCATAGCAACCAATCAGATCGCTTCTTTCATTTTTGAAAATGAAAGCAGCAATTTGGTTGCTATGGGCAACTGCACCACTCTTCCTCTACACAGGTTCTGATAAATCTCCCCCTTTGTCTTTATACATTTTTTTTGAAAGCATAAATAGGTAACCTTTAGGTTACAGCAGCGGGCTCCATCTTGTAGTTGTTGCAAAACAACAACTCTCAGCATCCCCTTTAGAGAGCCACATGTTGGGAATCCCTATGTTACAGCATTGACTGTCTACCTTGGACTTGCTGGCTTTGACAAAACTACTACTTCCTGCCTGATGAGAGTGGTTATACTGGTTACAGACCTGTTGCAAAACTACAACTCCCAGCAGGTACAGCCTTTGGCTGACAGAGTATACTGGGGGTTGTAGTTTAAGCATGCCCTCAAAGCTTCAGGCTGTCATGGCATGCTGGGGGTTGTAGTTTTGCAACAACCACAGGTTCACGATGACTGGTTCACAGCATTGGCTTACTACTTGCCAGCTGAAAAACTACTACTCTCAACATGCCTTAGCTTAGTACTCGCTGCTTGCCAGCCGTTAAAAACCACTAATCCCATCATCATGGGACTACTAATCCCAACACCCAAGCTATCATGGCATGCTGGAAGTTGTAGTCGTACAACAGCTGGAGATCCATAGGTTGGACATCACGGGGGTTATAGAATGAGAGCTTGCCAGCTGTTATAAAAAAAAACTACTACTCCCAACATGCCCTGAAAGATTCAGGATATCATGTCATGCTGGAAGTTGTTGTTTTATGACAGCAATCGTCTTCTATCTGGTGCAAAACTACAACCTCCAGCATCTTGGGCTTGCCTGCTTTGAGAAAACGACTACTTCCTGCCTGATGAGAGTTGTCATTTTACAACAGCTGGCTATCAGGGGGGTTACAGGCCTGTTGCAAAACTACAACTCCCAGCATGCACAGCTTTTGGCTGACAGGGTATACTGGGGGTTGTAGTTTTGCAACAGCTGAGGAGACACAGGTGGAAGATTACCGGTTCACAGCACTGACTTACTACTTGTTGCAGAACTACTACTCTCAACATGTCCCACTTGTAGATCACTGGGTTACAGCATTGGCAGCCGTTGCAAAACTACAACTCCCAGCATGCCCTGAAAGCTTAAGGCTGAAGTTGTTGTTTTGCAACAGCCGGAGATCACTGCGTTACAGCATTGGTCTACCTGTAGCAAAACTACAACCCCCAGCATGCCCTGACAGCCGAAGGCTGTCAGGGCATGCTGGGGGTTGTAGTTTTGCAACAGGTGAAAGATCACCGGTTCACAGCATTGGCTTACTACTTGCCAGCTGTTGCAAAACTACTACTCCCAACATGCGTCATGCAGACATGCTGGTACCATGAGTCAAGTCTTCTAGATCTTTCTTTATGATTCATGCTGGTCCAGTATTGGATTTTATGATTCCCGTGTGTCACATGATGGCGCGGCACCTGTCACCGGATCAGCTGTCAATCATCATTACAGCCCCTCCATTCATACAGATCCCATAAATGCAGAAAGCAAGAATATCCCGTAACACCCCCCACCCCCAAATACAGGAAGCCCTCGTCAGGATCCCCCCCACATCACCCACCACCTGATGTTTGTGTCACTTTAGACTCCAGCTCCACGTCACCGGATGGCAGCCTTTATAAGGAGCTGGGTGTCATCGGAGCATGTTATGTGTAGGAGGAGGATGGGATATAAAGGAGGAGGCAGAGCAGGAGGGAGTCAGAAGCCTCGGAGAACTTGGATAGATCTACAGCTGCAGAAGCATCTAAGCCTCCGCCGCAGAGCATCGCACAACATGTCCATCCCTCAGTCCGAGGACCATCTCTACACCTACGAGGAGGCCATGCAGTACAGCACCTACCTGGAGGAGGAATTTCCTCTCCCCTCTAAAACCACGGGGGCTCTGAGGAAACGTAGGGAAAGCCGGCTGAGGTCCCAGATTCTCTCCTTCGAGGAGATCCAGGAGGTGGAGGAGGAAGGGGTATCCCCGACCGAGGAGGAGAAAGCCAGGAGGTCCTTCCTGCAGTCCCTGGAGAGTCTCCGGAGGAGCTCCAACCACAATCGGCTCAATAAGGACAAACTAAGAGGCTACAAGACCAGTCAGGACTCAAGCGACTCTGATTCTACCCTGTGAGGGACCACCAGATGCCTCCACCTCAGGGATGCCCTCCATGGTACCAACTACTTCTTCACAATGATCCATGAGTCAAGGGTACAAGGGCTTCTATCGATTTCTTCAGCCATAACATTGTAGGAGTTGGCATACATGTAACTAACTTCTTCAAGGGTCCTCCACTCCTTTATGAACTTGAAAGGACTCTTCATTTGGGTCCTCCACTGCTCTATGAACCTGTAAGGACTCTTGAGTTGGGTCCTCTACCCCTTTATGAACTTGTAAGGACTCTTGAGTTGGGTCCTTCACTCTTTTCTCTTCATTTGGGTCCTCCACTTCTCTATGAACCTGTAAGGACTCTTGAGTTGGGTCCTCTACCCCTTTACGAACTTGCAAGGACTCTTGAGTTGGGTCCTCTACCCCTTTATGAACTTGTAAGGACTCTTGAGTTGGGTCCTCTACCCCTTTACGAACTTGCAAGGACTCTTGAGTTGGGTCCTCTACCCCTTTATGAACTTGTAAGGACTCTTGAGTTGGGTCCTCTACCCCTTTACGAACTTGCAAGGACTCTTGAGTTGGGTCCTCCACTCTTTTCTCTTCATTTGGGTCCTCCACTTCTCTATGAACCTGTAAGGACTCTTGAGTTGGGTCCTCTACCCCTTTATGAACTTGTAAGGACTCTTGAGTTGGGTCCTCCACTCCAAGACCACCATTCATGGATCCAAGGGTCCCGAACTCCATGTCAGCCGATCATTGCACCATTATGGACTTTGTAAGGATAAGTTTTGGGTCCTCTACTTCAAGGCTGCCATGCGTGGAACCAACTAATTCTTCATAAGGACTACAAGGGTCCTGAAATCCAGGACAACCATTTATTGCACCAATGTGGACTTTGTAAGGAACTTTCAGGGTCCTCCACTTCAAGGCCACAATGCACAGATCCCAAATATTCTTCATAAGGGCTCGAAAATCCAGGACAACCACTCTTTGCATCAATATGAACTTGGTAGGAACCCTTAGAATTCTTCAATGCAAAGGACCCTAATTCAGGGCTCAGGGTCCAGGACAGCCATTTACTGATCAATATGAATTTTGTCAGGACCTTTAGATAGGTGTCCTCCACTCCAAGGTCGTCATTCATAAGAACCCTTAAGGCTGGGCTCTAAGGGTCCTCCGTACCAATACTTGGACTTCTTCATTTCAGCCCTTGAATCTATAGGATCTGATCCTATTTATGGAATTTACTTGATGTTTGCAGGAATCCCATTAGGATGTGAGTTTATAAATCTCCAGCGCCTGGTGATGTTTACATAGGACTGCATGTTTTCTAGGACAAAAAGTATCTATTTTTCTATTGACTTTGTTGTCAGGTCCCTGTAATGCAATGTGAGTTTACAGTTAAATTATGTGAATTGTTCATATCAGGCCATGTGTCCTATAGGGGGCAGCGTTGTATATTGACAGCAATAGTTCTATTTTTCATGTTATATATTTCTCAATGAATAAATTTACTTTCTTATTTAATTGTAATTTTTGATCTTTTTTTTTTCTTGCAATAAGCAAAATGTCAATCCTTATCCTAACATATCCCAACTCTAAACCTAACCCTAAACCTGACATATCCTGACCTTAACTCTAAACCTTACCCTATCATATCCTGACCCTTACTTTCACATATTCTAACCCTAAATCTTACCCTAACATATCCTAACTCTAAACCTAACCCTTACCCTGACATATCCTGACCCTCACTCTAAACTCTAAACCTTACCCTAACATATCCTGACCCTTACTTATCCTGACCCTTACTCTATTGTATCCTGACTCTAAACCTTACCCTAACACATTCTAACCTTTACTCTAACATATCCCAACTCTAAACCTAACCCTAAACCTTACATATCCTGACCGTCACTCTAAACCTTACCCTATCATATACTAACCCTAACATATCCTGACCCTTACTTTCACATATTCTAACCCTAAATCTTACCCTAACATATCCTAACCCTTACCCTAATATATCCTACCCCTTACCCTAAAATATACTAACCCTAACATAGCCTGACCCTTACCCAAACATATCCTAGCATATCCTGACCCTTACTTTAACATATTCTAACCCTAAACCTTACCCTAACATATCCTGACCCTTACCTTAACTTATCCTGACCCCCAACCCTAACTTATCCTGACTCTAATCCTTACCCTAACATATCCTGACAATTACCCTAATTTATCCTGCCACTAACCCTAATTTATCCTGACTCTAATCCTTACCCTAACATATCCTGACAATTACCCTAACTTATCCTGACCCCAACCCTAACTTATCCTGACTCTAATCCTTACCCTAACATATCCTGACAATTACCCTAATTTATCCTGGCACCAACCCTAATTTATCCTGCCTCTAATCCTTACCCTAACATATCCTGACCCTTACCCTTACCATAACACATATCCTAACCATAACAAGGACCTCAATCCTAACCCACACCCTTATTCCAATAGAAAAGGCAATAGATGCCTCCCAATCTGGTTTCAAACTACAACTCCCAGCATTCCCTGACAACTTCAGGCTTGGCTACTGTAACATTGTTGAGCCAGCATCATAAGAGTTCATGTCCATTGCATTCCCCCTATATATCTTAAACCTAGAACATATCCATATAATATCATATACATATATACAACAAAGTAGCAGAGCGGAATTTGTCGCGTA
>NC_079194.1:292216644-292396644 GCF_029499605.1 Hyla sarda
CGGGCACCAGAGCTACAGCTGGCGGAGGAGATCCCAGCACTGGTGAGGAGGATGGAGGAGCTGAAACACCAAAAACAAATGCTACAGATGCAGATTGACTGTATATACAAACTAAAGACTGCGAACCCACAGTACAAGTCCATGCATGACAACAAACTGTATACACTGAGCACAGAGCTGGCCACCATAGTGAGCGAGATGGACTGTTTACTGGAGAGGATGGGACCACTGGCGGAATCCTATAGGAACCAGGAGCGCTTTTCCCAGTACCAGCTAAATTTTGATTCTGAGCCCAGATCAGATGTAATACCTGACATCACCGCAGAGGAGCCCCAGGAGGTGAAAAGACCCCTAATAAAACCCCCAAACTTCACCTTTAAGGATCAGCATAAGTATGGAGAACAGCAACATCAGAGACCTGCAGCTGTTCCTAAACAAGAGCCTGCAATTCCGGTACCTGCAGAGGCACCGCAAGTCCCAGAGGACCCAGTACATGAGGAGGACAGTGGACATTTGCCGGTGTATGAAGGTGATGGGGTAATGGAGCAGAGCTCTAATGTTGGGGCACGGACTGGGGGTGCGGACTGTGATAATGTTGGGGCACGGACTGGGGGTGAGGACTGTGATGATGTTGGGGCACGGACTGGGGGTGAGGACTGTGATAATGTTGGGGCACGGACTGGGGGTGCGGACTGTGATGTTCCTGAGGGGTTGGTGGCTGGAGGGGGTGCACAATCTGTGTGGGGTGTTGTGTCTAATGATGATATAGAGGTGGATGGGACAGGTGATGTTGTACACAATACTGTGCAGGATTTCCCCCCTTTACCTACAAGTACAGCAGATGTGGCAGGGCCCCCTAGAGTAGACCCCAACCCTGTAAGACAGGACGCAGGGACCCGCCAGGTTCCTCCTAGAAATGCCTGGAGCCGTGGTGCTCCATCTTTCACCTCCAGCACCAATTACACTGGCCAGGCATTTAAAAGGAGGAACGTGGTGAGATTTCGGCACAGAGGTGCCAAGGAGGACCTTCCGGATAGGAGGTTTGTGGTGAGGGAGCTCCTGTGCCATCAGATGGGGTTTGTGCCAGCGGACATCTTGGCGGTAATAAACCTACCAGATAGACAGGGCTATGATGTCAGCTTTAAGCTAATGTCTAATCTGGATAGGTTCTGGTCCAACTTTCCCAGGTTCAGAGACACAGAGGGTTGGAATAAATTCAGTTTTATTCCCATATCCAAGCCAGATACCGTCATCATAAACATCATCTTCTGGAATGAATCTGTTCCTCCCCAGGACATTGTGGTGTGGCTCCGCAGACATTGTGACCTGGTGTCTGATCTCACCAAGAACAGAGATGATGACGGTATCTGGACTGGAGGGTGGAAGGTCTTGGTGAAGCTGCGCCAACATGGGAACATCACCCAACATCTGCCCAACTCCTTCTTTATTGGGAGGGAAAAGGGTGTTTGCTTCTACCCCGGTCAGCCAAGAAAGTGTTTTAAATGTGGTAAACCTGGGCATCTGGCTAACACCTGTACCGTGGTAAAATGTAACCTGTGTGGTGAGACTGGTCACCTAAGTGCTGACTGTCACAACATCAGATGTAATTTATGTGGTGAGATCGGTCACCCTCACCGGGACTGTCCCAATGCCTGGCACAACATCTGCCGGGAGCTTCCTGATGAGGACCTTGTGGCGGGGGCAGAGGCCGTAGAGGAGGAGACTTTAATATCAGGCCCTATTCTGACCAGACAGGAGGTCCAGACAGATGTGAGTAACACTGCACCAACACCTCAGCAGTCAGAGAGCACACAGGGGGACATGGAGGTTGTGCCACAAGACCAGCAGCAGCCAGGGGTGTCCTCTTCTGTGTCTGAGGGGAATAGGATGCAGCAAAATAAGAGGAGGAAAAAAGACAAGTCCTCCCGCAGGCCTGAGGGGGAGAACAGCTCCGGCCAAAGTGTGAAGAAAAGGGCTGACAACAGGGCAGGAGTGATGGTCGTGTCCAACAGGTACGAGGTTCTGTCAGAGTCCGAGGGAGATCTGGACACTGAATTGAAAAGAATAGAGGATGACTGTGATGGTGACACAAGGGACCAACCCCCAATAAAAAAGAGACCCCCGAGTGTAAAACCTCAGGTAGAGTCAGACATGGAGACAGGTGGTGGACAGCGGGACTCAGATTCTGACTTGTGATGATGGGGATCAGGTCTCTGCTCTTCTTTCTTATCATGGCGGGGTTTACTTTAAGGGTAACTTCTAATAATGTGAACAGTATTAAAGTGAGGAGGACACGGCACATAGTCTATGACCATCTTAGGGATCTGGACACAGATGTCATCTTCATACAGGAGACGCGCCTGACTTCTTCGGGGTATTTACGTGAGGCTGAGAGGGAATGGACGCCTGGGCCTTCTTTCTGGTCACTGGCTGTGGAGCCTTATGCCGGGGTGGCCATACTGTTCACCACCAGGGATGTGACTGTACATAGGATGACAGAGGTCATTATGGGAAGGTGTCTGATCCTGGAGGTCACTATCCATGGTAGAAGACTCCGGCTAATAAATATCTATGGCCCACAGACAGTGACAGAAAGGGTCCAGCTATTTAATGAGGTAAAACCATATCTATTCACATCTGTTCCTGTAATCATGGCCGGGGATTTTAATGTCACTAGGACATCAGGTGACAGGTCCTCAGGCAGAGCAGTGGCCAGGGACTCCAAGGTCCTAAATAACATCATATTGCAGGCCGGTCTGAATGATGTCTTCACACAGGGTGGAAGGAAGCCCAAACTAACATACACATGTTCTGACAGGAGCAGTAGAATAGATATGGTGTCTGTGGGTCCTGAAGAATTTATTAGTGATAGGACTGAGAGAACTGTCCCTTATTCGGATCACATGGCCTTAGCTTTCTGCCTTGGTGTCAGTAAGCGCCCAGATATTGGAAGGGGTCTTTGGAAGCTTAATTCCAGTATCTTGGAGGATGTCTATGTCCAGAAATGTGTTCATTCCTTTATGCAGAGTCAGCTAGAGCGGGTGGACTTCTATGATGATATGGCCGCCTGGTGGGAGGATGTCAAGGATGAGATCAGAACCCTCTTAAGGAGACTGTCCTTTAAAAAGGGGAGGAGTAAGTATGGCCAGTATCTCAAACTGCGCAAAGAATTGGAGTCACTATATTCGGCGGGTGGGGACCAACAAAGGATTGACCGGCTGAAATCTGAGATAAGGCAGTATCAGTACAGCAGGTACACCTCCCTGGTTCTTGAACGGGATTATGGGTCCTTAGGGTCTCCTGATCCCTTTGAGAATTGCCGGGAGCGGGTGGCAAATAAATCTGTCACCGGTCTCACTGACTCCCAGGGTGTTTTGCAGGAATCTCGGGAGGGTATCCTGGGGGTGGTGAGATCGTACTATGCTGACTTGTTTCAGAGGAAGGTTTTGGATAGAGACAAGATGACCCAATTCTTGGAGACAACTCAGCTCCCTGATACTAATGATTTGGACTTTTCTCCTTTGACAGCAGAATTGACGGTGGCGGAGGTCAAAGAGGCCATTGATAAGTTACATCTGAAGAAGGCACCAGGTCCAGATGGGATAACAGCAGAATTCTATAAGACATTCAGAGACCTCTTGGCCCCAATCCTCGTGGATGTTTACACAAATTGTCTAGAAAGTCACCTGATGCCTCCATCCATGAGAGTGTCCTCGCTGATTCTGCTGTCTAAAGGTAAAGAGCCGAGTGACATCAAGAACTGGAGGCCAATTGCCCTCTTGAATGTCGACAGGAAGATTCTGGCAAAGATCCTGTTTTCTAGGTTAGTTTGTCTGTCCCCGGCACTGTTGGCAGGCTGTCAGTATGGCACAGTAAAAGGGCGGAACATCTCTGGGGCAGTGATCTCCATAAGAGAGATGTTTGAGAGATGTAAAGTCCTGAGGTGTGGGAGATATGTTGTGAGTCTTGACCAGGCTAAAGCCTTTGACAGAGTAGATCATGAGTATCTATGGGCCACTTTGTCAAAGTACGGTATTCCGGGAAAATTCATTGATTGGCTGAAGACTTTGTATTGTGAGGCCGAGAGCTTTCCTCTGATCAATGGTTGGCAGGGTGACACCTTCAGGGTTGAGGCGGGGGTGAGACAAGGTTGCCCACTGAGTCCGCTGCTGTATGTATTTGCCTTAGACCCGTTTCTGAGGTCACTGCAGGAGTGTGGTTTTCAGGGGGTGCCGGTCCCCCACTGCCTGCCCCTGAGTGTTGTTGCCTACGCGGATGATGTGACTGTAGTGATATCTGAGCCTCGTGAGGTGGAGATGTTGTCTGCAGCCATCAGAAGTTACTCGGAGGCCTCAGGGTCTCTGGTCAACCTTGAGAAGAGTCAAGCTCTCTGGATCTCAGATACTGATCCAGACTTTGATCTGCCCCAATTTGTGAGAGCCTCCACCTATATTAAAATCCTAGGGGTCAAATTCGGGAGGGACGATAACGCCAAACTTAATTGGGAAGAGAAGTTGGAAGCCGGAAATGCAAAGGTTCAGCGATGGAAGAACTGGAGGCTGACCTATAGAGAAAGGGTTCAAATGTTGAAGACTTACCTGGTCCCCGTCTTCTTATATGTCTCTGTTGTTTTTCCTTTGCCAGAATCTTTCTCCGCTCGGCTCTTTAGCCTGTTCTTCCAAATGTTTTGGGGGAACAGGTTGAACCCAATAAAAAGAGGGATCACCTACCTACAGAGGAGAGAGGGTGGGTTGGATATGCTGAATCCAAGGGTGTTCTTTGACTCCATGTTTCTAAAAGTAAATTTTGGTTGCCTGGACTCAAACAACAGCTCCCTGTGGGCGAATAGTATCAGGGACTGGATATTGCCTTTTGCAGAGTCTTGGGTGCGAGGCGGCAGTCTCAAGAGGGGGAGATGGACGCGTGACTACCTCCCCCCGTACCTGGAATACGGGCTCAGATGTCTGAAGAGATGGCGCATTGAGAAGTCTTATATAGAGAGTAAGACCCGTAAGGACCTTTATGTCAGGGTTTGTAGGACCTTTTTCTTTTTACAACCAGCACTAAGGGACTGTACATCCGTCATCTTACGGGACAGTCTGAGGCTTCTAAACAGTGTGAGGCTCCCGAACAAATTCCATGACATCGCCTGGCTGTCCTTACACGGGAAACTGTTCGTAAGAGGGAATTTAAAATACCTGAGTCTGTCTGATCGGAAGTGTCCCCTAGGGTGTCAGGAGGAGGAGACCATGACACATTTTATATCGGAGTGCTGGGGAGGGCGACACATATGGCAGACGATATCCAACAAGCTAAGAATCCAAAGACTACAGACCTTAAAATACCCAGAAATAATTTACGGTGTAACATCTAGTGTGAGTGACATTGACAGGGAAACGTTATATATCATCATATCTGTCATAAAATACTACCATTGGCACACCAGGACCCGAGTCTCCATGTATAATGAACCCTTCCATGATAGGAGAGCAGTAGACCTGATCATGTCAGAGCTGAGGTGGATCAAGTGTTTGGAGATCAGGAAGGATGAGAAAAATCTATCATTATGGAGGAACGTGTATATAGAATGATATTTACCTTCATGATGCTTTTGTGTTGTTCATTTATTTACTTCTCATTTAAAAGCAATGGGCTTTTTCTAAGTTAACATTGTTTCTTTTGTAATGGAAGTGTATGATTTTTAATATTTGATATTGTTTTGATAATTTTTGGTCGAGTGTACTGTAATATTTATGTTTGTTTTTTACTAATAAAAATTGCCTCCTATATACAAGAATATAACTACTATAATACTGCTCCTATATACCAGAAGATAACTACTATAATACTTCTCCTATATACAAGAATATAAATGCTATAATACTGCTCCTATATACAAGAATATAACTCCTATAATACTGCCCCTATATACAAGAATATAACTACTATAATACTGCTCCTATATACAAGAATATAACTACTATAATACTGCTCCTATATACAAGAATATAACAACTATAATACTGCTCTTATATACAAGAATATAACTACTATAATACTGCCTCCTGTATACAAGAATATAAGTACTATAATACTGCCTCCTATATACAAGAATATAACTACTATAATACTGCTCCCATATACAAGAATATAACTACTATAATACTGCTCCTATATACAAGAATATAACTACTATAATACTGCTCCTATATACAAGAATATAACTACTATAATACTGCTCCTATATACAAGAATATAACAACTATAATACTGCTCTTATATACAAGAATATAACTACTATAATACTGCCTCCTGTATACAAGAATATAAGTACTATAATACTGCCTCCTATATACAAAAATATAACTACTATAATACTGCTCCCATATACAAGAATATAACTACTATAATACTTTTCCCTATATACAAGAATATAACTACTATAATACTGCTCCTATATACAAGAATATAACTACTATAATACTGCTCCTATATACAAGAATATAACTACTATAATACTGCTCCTATATACAAGAATATAACTACTATAATACTGCTCCTATATACAAGAACATAACTACTATAATACTGCTCCTATATACAAGAATATAACTACTATAATACTGCTCCTATATACAAGAATATAACTACTATAATACTGCTCCTATATACAAGAATATAACTACTATAATACTGCCCCTATATACAAGAATATAACTACTATAATACTGCCCCCTACATACAAGAATATAACTACTATAATACTGCTCCTATATAAAATAATATAACTACTATAATACTGCCTCCTATATACAAGAATATAACTAATATAATACTGCTCCTATATACAAGACTATAACTACTATAATACTGCTCCTATATACAAGAATATAACTAATATAATACTGCCTCCTATATACAAGAATATAACTACTATAATACTGCCTCCTATATACAAGAATATAACTACTATAATACTGCCTCCTATATACAAGAATATAACTACTATAATACTGCTCCTATATACAAGAATATAACTACTATAATACTGCTCCTATATACAAGAATATATCTACTATAATACTGCTCCTATATACAAGAATATATCTACTATAATACTGGCTCCTATATACAAGAATATAACTACTATAATACTGCTCCTATATACAAGAATATAACTACTATAATACTGCTCCTATATACAAGAATATAACTACTATAATACTGCTCCTATATACAAGAATATAACAACTATAATACTGCTCCTATATACAAGAATATAACTACTATAATACTGCCTCCTATATACAAGAATATAACTACTATAATACTGCTCCTATATACAAGAATATAACTACTATAATATTGCCTCCTATATACAAGAATATAACTACTATAATACTGCTCCTATATACAAGAATATAACTACTATATGACTGGCCCCTTTGTTCAAGTCCCTCGGGGGACATGTTTCACTCTAGGGCAGGGGTACTACTTTAAATGAGGGTCTGCTTATCCAGTAAAATGTCCGAGCTGAACACTAAACCCTGATTCACACGTAGCGGCTGCAGTGCCATGAAGGAAATAGGTAAAACAAGCAACTGAAGGATGTAAATCTACTGTTGCCTCTATGACCTGAATACTGCAACAAACTGAACCCCTGAATATAATACTGCCACAAACTGAACCCCTGAATATAATGCTGCCACATACTGTGCCCCTGAATATAATGCTGCCACATACTGAACCCCTGAATATATTGCTGCTACATACTGAACCCCTGAATATAATGCTGCCACAAACTGAACCCCTGAATATAATGCTGCCACAAACTGAGCCCCTGAATATAATGCTGCCACATACTGAACCCCTGAATATAATGCTGCCACATACTGAACCCCTGAATATAATGCTGCCACATACTGTGCCCCCGAATATAATGCTGCCACATACTGTGCCCCCGAATATAATGCTGCCACATACTGTGCCCCCGAATATAATGCTGCCACATACTGAACCCCTGAATATAATGCTGCCACATACTGAACCCCTGAATATAATGCTGCCACATACTGTGCCCCCGAATATAATGCTGCCACATACTGTGCCCCCGAATATAATGCTGCCACATACTGAGCCCCCGAATATAATGCTGCCACATACTGAGCCCCCGAATATAATGCTGCCACATACTGAACCCCTGAATATAATGCTGCCACATACTGAACCCCTGAATATAATGCTGCCACATACTGAACCCCTGAATATAATGCTGCCACATACTGTGCCCCTGAATATAATGCTGCCACATACTGTGCCCCTGAATATAATACTGCCACATACTGTGCCCCTGAATATAATGCTGCCACATACTGTGCCCCCGAATATAATGCTCCCACATACTGAGCCCCCGAATATAATGCTGCCACATACTGAGCCCCTGAATATAATGCTGCCACATACTGAACCCCTGAATATAATGCTGCCACATACTGAACCCCTGAATATAATGCTGCTACATACTGTGCCCCCGAATATAATGCTGCCACATACTGAACCCCTGAATATAATGCTGCCACATACTGTGCCCCTGAATATAATGCTGCCACATACTGTGCCCCTGAATATAATGCTGCCACATACTGTGCCTCTGAATATAATGCTGCCACATACTGTGCCTCTGAATATAATGCTGCCACATACTGTGCCCCTAGTATATTACTGCTCCATGCTGTGCCCCTGGTATATTACTGCCACCCACCGTGCCCCTGATAAATTACTGTCACACGCTATGCCCCTGGTATAGTACTGCCACACGTTGTGCCCCTCGTATATTACTGCAACACGCTGTGCCCCTGGTATATTACTGCCCCACGCTGTGCCCCTGGTATATTACTGCCCCACACTGTGCCCCTAGTATAATACTGCCCCACACTGTGCCCCTGGTATATTACTGCCCCACGCTGTGCCCTTGGTATATTACTGCCCCACGCTGTGCCCCTGGTATATTACTGCCCCACACTGTGCCCCTGGTATATTACTGCCCCACACTGTGCCCCTGGTATATTACTGCCCCACGCTGTGCCCTTGGTATATTACTGCCCCACGCTGTGCCCCTGGTATATTACTGCCCCACACTGTGCCCCTGGTATATTACTGCCCCACGCTGTGCCCCTGGTATATTACTGCCCCACGCTGTGCCCCTGGTATATTACTGCCACACAATGTGCCCATGGTAAATTACTGCCACACTTTGTGCCTCTGATATATTACTGCCACACACTATGCCCCTAGTATATTACTGCCACACACTATGCCCCTAGTATATTACTGCCACACGCTTTGCCCCCAAATATAATTTTGACAAACACTGTGCCATGTACTGACTCTGTGTCCCTTAAAACAATGAATGGTGCCATTGTGCCCTCTAAATGAATGATGTCACTGTGCCCTCTAAATTATTGGTGCCAATGTGCCCCCAGAATGAACAATGCCACTGTGCCCCCACAATGAATTTTGCCACTGTGCCCCCACAATGAATTTTGCCACTGTGCCTCCAGATTGAATAATGCCACTCTGCCTCACAGGTTGGGGAACACGGAAGATGTAGGCAGCGCTCATCGTGCCGCTTGCATCATAGAGAAAGTGCCAGGCGGGCAGGAAACAGTGCGTTCCCTCTCTCTGGGCCACACCAGGTGATTCATTTGTATTGGGTCCTAAAGACACCAATACACAGGAATGAGGGGAGAACGGACCAGCCTCCTCTAGGGGAATTGTGTATGGTCAGAAAAGTAGTATTTAAAGGGGTTATCCAGGAAAAAACTTTTTTATATATATCAACTGGCTCCAGAAAGTTAAACAGATTTGTAAATTACTTCTATTAAAAAATCTTAATCCTTTCAGTACTTATGAGCTTCTGAAGTTAAGGTTGTTCTTTTCTGTCTAAATCCTCTCTGATGACACGTGTCTCGGGAACCGCCCAGTTTAGAAACAAATCCCCATAGCAAACCTCTTCTAAACTGGGCGTTTCCCGAGACACGTGTCCTCAGAGAGGATTTAGACAGAAAAGAACAACCTTAACTTCAGAAGCTCATAAGTACTGAAAGGATTTAGATTTTTTAAATAGAATTTACAAATCTGTTTAACTTTTTAGAGCCAGTTGATATATATATATATATATATATATAAAAAAGTTTTTCCCTGGAATATTCCTTTAAGATAGGTACAAAAATATTTCTAAAATACTGTTTAGGTCAGTGGTCTTCAAACTGTGGCCCTCCAGATGTTGCAAAACTACAACTCCCAGCATGCCCGGACAGCCGTTGGCTGTCCGGGCATGCTGGGAGTTGTAGTTTTGCAACAGCTGGTGGGCCACAGTTTGAAGACTGCTGGTTTAGGTCCTCCCGTTGGCTGTCTGGGCATGCTGGGAGTTGTAGTTTTGCAACAGCTGGAGGGCCACAGTTTGGGGACCACTGAGCTATTACATCCGTTAAACAGCAGCGCTGATCTGATGTCACAAAAGACAATTACATCCAACACATTGATAATAGACTTTATTAAAGAAACATTACAGAAGAGTAAATGGCATATCTGGTATACATCCATAATAATACCGCACAGCGCGGCAAACACGTTATCTATGGCGATCACTAAATGGTGTAAATAGAAATGGCGCAAAAGCTTTTTCTGCATTGAACACATTATAATACAATTTTTTATACTCTACGACAGGTCAAAATTTCTTTTTTAAAGTGACAGTGCCCATTTAACAGTGATATGTTTGGCAAAAAAAAAAAGCAAAAAAATATCTATAAAAATACAGACCATACACTGCCGTGCTACAAAAGGTTAAAGCTTGGAATGTGGGAGTGCAAAAAAAAAAATTTAAAAAAATAAAATAAATTTATATGGCTTTCTGAACAAGAGCAGTACACAAATATGTGGCACTAGAAGGGTTAAATTTTAAATTATTAAAGGGGTACTACCGTGGAAAACTTTTTTTTTTTTTTTTTTTAAATCAACTGGTGCCAGAAAGTTAAACAGATTTGTAAATCACTTCTATTAAAAAAATCTTAATCCTTCCAGTACTTTTTAGGGGCTGTATACTAAAGAGAAATCCAAAAAAGAAATGCATTTCCTGTGATGTCCTGACCACAGTGCTCTCTGCTGACCTCTGCTGTCCATTTTAGGAACTGGAGAAAATCCCCATAGCAAACATATGCTTCTCTGGACAGTTCCTAAAATGGACAGCAGAGGTCAGCAGAGAGCACTGTGGTCAGGACATCACAGGAAATGCATTTCTTTTTGGATTTCTCTTTAGTATACAGCCCCTAAAAAGTACTGGAAGGATTAAGATTTTTTTTAATAGAAGTGATTTATAAATCTGTTTAACTTTCTGGCACCAGTTGATTTAAAAAAAAATTTAAAAAAAGTTTTCCACGGTAGTACCCCTTTAAGCGTACTGCTTCTTCTCTCCTGTGTACGGTATACTGAGTTGATGAAGAAAGTTGGGGGTCCATTATGACTGTTGCCCAAGAGACCACATAAACCTGGGGCCAGTTCTAACAATAAGGATTTACATAGGGCTGCTGGTAAACCCACCGCACTCAGCACAGTACACAGAGAAATGACAACTTTGGCTCTGCTACATCTCTCCCGAATGACTTGTCAGGAATGGCTGAGCGCTATTCACATTAGGAGAAGATGAGCTCTTAAAGGGGTACTCCGGTGGAGATTTGGAAATTACTTCTACTAAAAAAAATCTTAATCCTTCCAGTACTTAGCTGCTGTATGCTCCACAGGAAGTTGAGTTATTCTTTTATGTCTGCCCACAGTGCTCTCTGCTGACACCTCTGTCCATGTCAGGAACTGTCCAGAGCAGGAGCAAATCCCCATAGTAAACCTCTCCTGCTCTGGACAGTTCCTGACATGGACAGAGGTGTCAACAGAGAGCAGTGTGGTCAGACTGGAAAAAAAACTGGTCAACTTCCAGTGGAGCGTACAGCATCTGATAAGTACTGGAAGGATTAAGATTTTTTTAAGAGAAGTAAATTTACAAATCTGTAACCAGTCTGCCACCAGTTGATAAGAAAAATATTGTTTTTGGCTGGAGTACCCCTTTAAGGAAAAGAACCCTAAACCACAATACTTGGGGGTCTAGAGGTCCTAAAGTGAATCCACATGTTCTTCACGAACTACTTAGACCCCAACCATGAGTGAGGATCCTTGATGTCTTGGAATGAAGGACCCAACTCAAGAGCCCCTACAAGTTCATGGAGTGGAGGACCCAACTCAAGAGTCCCTTCAAGTTCATAGAGTGGAGGACCCAACTCAAGAGCCCCTACAAGTACATAGAATGGACCCAACTCAAGAGCCCCTATAAGTACATAGAGTGGAGGACCCAATTCAAGAGACCCTACAAGTACATAGAGTGGAGGACCCAACTCAAGAGCCCCTACAAGTACATAGAGTGGAGGACCCAATTCAAGAGCCCCTACAAGTTCATAGAGTGGAGGACCCAATTCAAGAGTCCTTACAAGTTTAGCGGAGTGGACCCAACTCAAGAGCCCCTACAAGTACATAGAGTGGAGGACCCAACTCAAGAGCCCCTACAAGTACATAGAGTGGAGGACCCAATTCAAGAGTCCCTACAAGTTCATAGAGTGGACCCAACTCAAGAGTCCTTACAAGTTTAGCGGAGTTGACCCAATTCAAGAGCCCCTACAAGGTCATAGAGGAGTAGAGGACCCTTGAAGAAGTTGGTTACATGTATGGAGCCTTGGAGCAGAGAACTCAAACAACTCATACAAAGTTATGGTTCAAGAAATGGGGTGGAAGCCCTTTTATCCTTGACACATGGATCATTGTGAAGAAGTAGTTGGTACCATGGAGGTCAGCCCTGGGGTGGAGGCATCTGCGGTCCCTCACATGGTAGAATCAGAGTCAATGGAGTCCTGACTGGTCTTGTAGCCTCTCAGTTTGTCCTTATGGAGCAGAGTGTGGTTGGAGCTCCTCCGGAGACTCTCCAGGGACTGTAGGAAGGATCTTCTTGCGTTCTCCTCCTCAGTCGGGGATACCCCTTCCTCCTCCACCTCCTGGATCTCCTCGAAGGAGAGAATCTGGGACCTCAGTCTGCTCTCTCTACGCTTCCTGAGGGTCCCCTTAGCTCTAAAGGGCAAAAGGAACTCGTCTTCCAAGTAGGCACTGTACTGCATGGCCTCCTCGTAGGTGAAGAGATGGTCCTCAGCCTGAGGGACTGACATACTGGTGGTGTGTGGTGGAAAGCTGAGGATGCTGGAGATGCTCTGAATCTTCTTCCTAAATCTGATGCTTTAGAGGAGATGGTGGAATATGTTGCAGAGGGTCCTGTGTAATACTCTGCAGATATCTTGGAAGTTCCTTCAGATGTTCTTCTCCTGTGGTAGCTATCGGTCCCTCAGCTTCTCCGGAGCTTGTGATTCCCTCTATTACTCTACTGGTCCTTTATATCTCTGTCGCTTCCTACACACAATCTGCTCAGATACCACAGCTTCATGTTACCACCGCAACCTGCTGACGCGTGGAAGCCTCATCCTTATATGGGTAGATGGAACGTCTACCGAATCTGTACTGTCCTTATAAGAGAAATAACTAATAGTCTAAGTTATATTAGCATGGTCCATATGACTATATACAAGAAGATACCCTGCAGTGTGTTGGGACGAGCAGCCCAGGGGGACGCCAATTCAGATGGAACAGGACCTGCTAAATGACCGGGCCTTGCATTTAATTGGTCTCCCATCAGTTGGCTCCTGACAGGTGTAAGGATTTCTCCCTGGGGATAGCTCTGGAATTGTCCTTGACACCGCCACAGGACACGTTTCCACTTCAATCAGCAGGCAAACAACAGTACTTTATACAAGTCCGGCCCCTCTCCAGCTTTATTAGACAGGATGCAGGATAAATATAAACACAAGACAGGAACAAACAAAACCCTAGACGGCTACCAACTGGTGGGCTTTTCCCGGCCAGTTAACCTTATGCCTTCTGCAACCTTCTACTCACTGTTCAGACACTGTTTGCAACCTCTTGCTGTGTGTGTCTCGTCCACACCAATCTTTGGGGCCACTCACAACTCGGGCAGTGTGTTCCTCACCAGGACCCCTGCCTCTCCCCTACAGCCACCTTGCTGTCTTCTAGGGAGAGAACAGACTATTGTGTCTGACTTCCTTTTAAACACACTTCCTCTTACTGCTACCTCATTAATTAGGCCACAGGTGGAGGTTTCTCCAGGGTTAGCTAAGGAAATACACCCTTTCCTTGCCACACAGGGTTTTTGGTGTCTGCAGTATTCCCTGTATATTCCCTTCAATGCCCGATCTGCAGAATTCACAGCAACATGGATGACTAGGCCCGGCTAGGGTTGCAACGTGGCCAGTATTTTACCGGCATAGCCGGTATTTCGGCCACCCTGGGGGTATTTTTATATTGTACCATATGCTATACCAGTGTTTCCCAACCAGAGGGTCTCCAGCTGTTGCAAAACTACAACTCCCAGCATGCCCGAACAGCCAACGCCTGTCTGGGCATTCTGGGATTAGTAGTTTTGCCACAGCTGGAGGCACCCCGGGTTGGGAAACACTGACCTATACTATATACTACTATATAGTCCAACATGCTGGGATTTGTAGTTTTGCAACAGCTGAAGGCACCCCTGGTTGGGAAACACTGACCTATACTACATACTATTATATAGTTCAACATGCTGGGATTTGTAGTTTTGCAACAGCTGGAGGCACCCCTGGTTGGGAAACACTGACCTATACTATATACTACAATATAGTCAAACATGCTGGGAGTTGTAGTTTTTGTTTGGAACAGCTGCTGAGCCACAGGCTGAATCAGGGCATGCTGGGAGTTATAGTTAGTAACTAACTGCAACTCCCGAATTTAATTTAAAAAAAAAAGTGATCAAAAAGTCACATCAAAACAAAAATGGTCCTGTTAAAAACTACAGATCGGGGCGCAAAAAATTACCCTCATACAGGCCCCGTATAAGGAGAAATAACAAAATTATAGGGGTCAGAATAGGAAAAAATTTCCCTAACATATGTGTATCCTGTGAAGTCACGCATATATAATTAATTATGCAAATTAGCATGGCCGGTATTTTTTTCTTTGCGAGAAAGGTCTGGCCTAGGCCTGGCCTGAAGCCAAAGTAGGCCCTTGAAAGCAATACAGTATTGAAAGAGCTTTATTCATCATTCAGTCGTCATTACAAATCATACAATCAATTAATCACACAAAGCATGACAGTACAATATACAGCACAGGTTCCCTAAGCTATACACCGTACCACATGCTACGCTAACACTCCGCTCCATCACTCGATATTAAAGAAACAAAATAAAAAAACACCAACACATTACAGTCTGTGATCGGGGAGGGGCATGGGATCAATGGGGTAGGGGGGAGGGAGGATCACAGGGTCAAACTACTGGGCAAACATATGGGGAGGTTGGGGAAGAAGAGGGGCATTAATCCTCTTCTTCATCGACGTCCGGACAGTCCAAGATGGAATAGTCTCTAAGCTAACCTGGACGGACATGTCCTACATGTAGATGAGCCGGTTCCTGAACAGCCATATAGCGTCCTTGAAAGGCACTAGAAAGCAATAGGGCACTTGTGAAGCTTATTCGCACTTGCTGTGTAATGTATCCTACACACAATCTGCTCTGTTACCCCCACAACCCGCTGACGCGTGGAAGCCTCATCCTTATAAGGGTAGTTGGAACGTCTACCGAATCTGTACTGTCCTTCTGTGATTAAAGGGGTACTCCGCTTCTCAGCGTTTGGAACAAACTGTTCCGAACGCTGGAGCCGGGAGCTCGTGACGTCATAGCCCCGCCCCCTCATGATGTGAAGCCCCGCCCCCTCAATGCAAGTCTATGGGAGGGGGCGTGACGCCCCCTCCCATAGACTTGCATTGAGGGGGCGGGATGTAACATCATGAGGGGACGGGGTTATGGCGTCAAAAGCTCCCGGCGCTTAGTTCCAAACGCTGAGCAGCGGAGTACCCCTTTAATATCTAATAGTCTAAGCTATATCAGCATGGTCCATATGACTGATTTATACTAGCTGTACATATATAATTATATAGAGAAAATACCCAGGTTGTACTGCAGTGTTGGGACGAGCATCCCAAGGGGGCGCCAATTCAGAGGGAACAGGACCTGCTATATGGCCGGCCCTTGCATTGCATTGGTCTCCCATCAGTTGGCTCCTGTATTCCCTGTATATACCATGTAATGCCCAATCTGCAGGGTTCACAGCTGTATGGGTGACTAGGCCCGGCCTGAAGCCTAAGTAGGCCCTAGAAGGCAATGAGGCACTTGTAAAGCTTATCCTCACTTGTTGTGTAAAGTGGCTTCAAGTGTATCTTTTAGTTGTGACTGAAATACTCGGGGACTTTACTCATTGCTTCATAGGGGCTTGTTTTTTTTTACAAATTTTTTAGGCCTAATCTAGAGAATTCCTCTCAGCCGTGAGAAAAGGATGGGATGAGCAAGAGACCTTGGCTTTTCTAGAGCCCTCGAATATAAACCTAGTGCAAGTGTACTGCTCCCTACCCTACAGCGCCACCACAATACAACCACTAGATGGCAGGAACATAACATGAGGGAACCACATCCAACAACCAGTAGGCATCAAAACACAGTGGGACACTGCAAAACCAGCATGGTACATCATATCACTGTATACAGGAGATATATAAAACTTATACCAGCTGTACATATATAATTATATACAGTATATACCCAGGTTATACCAGCATGGTCCACATGACTATATACAGGAGATATATAACTTATACCAGCTGTACATATATAATTATATACAGTATATACCCAGGTTATACCAGCATGGGCCATATCACTATATACAAGAGATATATAACTTATACCAGCTGTACATATATATTATATACAGTATATACCCAGGTTATACCAGCACGGTCCATATCACTATATACAGGAGATATATAACTTATACCAGCTGTACATATACAATTATATACAGTAAATACCAGGTTATACCAGCATGGTCCATATAACTATATACAGGGGATATATAACTTATACCAGCTGTACATATATATTATATACAGTATATACCCAGGTTATACAGCACGGTCCATATCACTATATACAGGAGATATATAACTTATACCAGCTGTACATATGTAATTATATACAGTATATACCAGGTTATACCAGCATGGTCCATATCACTATATACAGGAGATATATAACTAATACCAGCTGTACATATATAATTATATACAGTATATACCCAGGTTATACCAGCATGGTCCATATAACTATATACAGGGGATATATAACTTATACCAGCTGTACATATATATTATATACAGTATATACCCAGGTTATACCAGCATGGTCCATATCACTTTATACAGGGGATATATAACTTATACCAGCTGTACATATATATTATATACAGTATATACCCAGGTTATACCAGCATGGTCCATATCACTATATACAGGTGATATATAACTTATACCAGCTGTACATATATAATTATATACAGTATATACCCAGGTTATACCAGCATGGTCCATATCACTATATACAGGAGATATATAACTTATACCAGCTGTACATATATAATTATATACAGTATATACCCAGGTTATACCAGCATGGTCCATATCACTATATACAGGAGATATATAACTTATACCAGCTGTACATATATAATTATATACAGTATATACCCAGGTTATACCAGCATGGTCCATATAACTATATACAGGGGATATATAACTTATACCAGCTGTACATATATATTATATACAGTATATACCCAGGTTATACCAGCACGGTCCATATCACTATATACAGGAGATATATAACTTATACCAGCTGTACATATATAAATTATATACAGTATATACCCAGGTTATACCAGCATGGTCCATATCACTATATACAGGAGATATATAACTTATACCAGCTGTACATATATAATTATATACAGTATATACCCAGGTTATACCAGCATGTTCTATATCACTATATACAGGACATATATAACTTATACCAGCTGTACATATATAAATTATATACAGTATATACCCAGGTTATACCAGCATGGTCCATATCACTATATACAGGAGATATATAACTTATACCAGCTGTACATATATATTATATACAGTATATACCCAGGTTATACCAGCATGGTCCATATCACTTTATACAGGAGATATATAACTTATACCAGCTGTACATATATATTATATACAGTATATACCAAGGTTATACCAGCATGGTCCATATCACTATATACAGGAGATATATAACTTATACCAGCTGTACATATATATTATATACAGTATATACCCAAGTTATACCAGCATTGTCCATATCACTATATACAGTAGATATATAACTTATACCAGCTGTACATATATAATTATATACAGTATATACCAAGGTTATACCAGCATATATCACTATATATGTATTATTTCTATCAGCATTCTAGGATTTAACCAGCAGGTGGAGCTAAACAACCATTCTATTATACTATATAAAACTTGTAATATCTTCTTTATATGATTGTAACAAGAAAGGACTTGAGCCTAGAGGCCATGGGTACAGAACAGGGGTCAGACATTCAGATCTTTACCAATATTTTGGGAAATGTAGCCATAGAATTATACATTTCACCTGCACTAACACATTGTAACAAACAATCAGAGCAGGAGACAGATTTGGGCTGCTGATCCATTTAGGTAACAGAAGATTGTCAAAGCTGGATACAACTGTAGCAAACCCTCTCCTGTCCCCCTTAACCCAGTGTTTTCCAACCAGTGTGCCTCCAGCTGTTGCAAAACTACAACTCCCAGCATGCCCGGACAGCCTTTGGCTGTCCGGGCATGCTGGGAGTTGTAGTTTTGCAACAGCTGGAGGCACACTGGTTGGAAAACACTGGTATGGAGACTAAGAGAAGTCTCTATTTACACAGCTGAGGTCTCGTTACAATGTCTCAGGTAACAGCTATGCAGAACAGGCTGGGATACATGATACTTTGTAACAACTCTTTGGCAGATTTTTAGATTTAGGATTTGTTTTCTTATTTGTAGCCAAAACACAGAAGAGATACAAATCTTTCCTGACACTTTTTTCACTGCGTTTGTTCCACTCCTGGTTTTGGCTCCTAAAGGGACTCAAAGAAGATACTGACCCAAATACTGCTGTGTCACGTGGCCTTAAAGGGGTACTCCAGAGGGGGGGGGGGGGTCACCTGGTGCCAGAAATGTATACAGATTTGTAAATTACTTCTATATAAAAATCTTAATCCTTCCAGTACATATTAGCTAGTGTATGCTTCACAGGAAGTTGAGTTTGAGTCTGACCACAGTGCTCTCTGCTGCCACCTCTGTCCATGTCAGGAACTGTCCAGAGTAGAAGCAAATCCCCATAGTGAACCTCTCCTGCTTTTTTTCTTTTGCAAAAAAAATAAATAAATAAATAAAACACCAATGTTAAACTCACATTATAGTTTTTGGGTGTTCTTCTTTTTTTTTCTCCCTCCCATAGAAGTCTATAGGAGAAAAGAACTACCAAAATTTCCTAAAAAAAAAAATTATGTATTTTTTTTTTTTCAACTGCTACTGAGCGAAAAAAAAAAAAAAAAAACGTGTGTGGATTGGTCTTTCATTTCCCTATTAAATCTCAGCTGACACCTGGCCGCAGCATTATTTCCCCCCAAAAAAACATGCCCCGTATTTGGCAATTTGGCGCTTTTTAGCTATTGTTGTCCCATCCCCCTACACACACAAAAAAAAATAAAAAATAAAAATCAGAAACGCAGACTCAAAGGTTGTTTTCAAAATGGCAGCATGTTCTGGGAATGGTGTTTTTTGCTGTGTGTGGGGGGGGGGGGTTGTTTTGGGTTTTTATTTATTTAATTTTTTTCAAAAAAGTTTAGCATTTTTTCCTCCCATTGACTTCTATAGGTGGCTAAAAATGCATGTAAATGCACAGAATTTGTGCACAAATGTTGGAGCTTTTTTCTGATGTTTTTTTTTTTTTCAACCCAATTCTTTAATACAAAATCCTTGAGCCAATTGATAAAAAAAATAAATAAATAAATAAAAAATCTTATTCTTGTAATAAGAAAAGCGTTAAAGGGTAGCTCCCACCATCCTATTTAAATTTTTTTCTGTCCCTGCCTATTGCCAATCTATCCCTAACCCCCTCCCTGCTTTTAATTTTTATTTTTACTATATTAAAAATGCCTTTTGTCTGCCTGGCAGTATGCTCACTACCAGGCAGACTTCCCCAGCAGGCACCACGTCACTGATGCCTGCTGGGGAGGACGACTTCCGCCCTTAGTTCATCTACACAGAGTGCCTCCAGCTGTTTCATCACTACAACTCCCAGCTTGCCCTGACATCTATTGGCTGTCAGTGCATGCTTGGAGTTGTAGTATTGAAACAGCTGGAGGCACCCTGTGTAGATAAACTATTAGTTAGTTACATGCGGCGCTAGCCCGTCCCCTCCGTCTCCCTCCCCCCCTGCGCCATACCCCGTTCCCTCCATCACAACCCCCCCCCCCCCCACATTACACTTACTGTAGAGTCCGGCAGCGGGCGTGCAGGGACGAGGCGGAGGCGGCGGCGACGTGCGGGAGGAGTGGCCTCCCTGCCAGTGGCCGGGGAACCAATGCGCTCGCTCCCTGCCTGTCTGATTGACAGGCAGGGAGCGAGCGCAGGCTGAATGAAAAGTGGCCGGTTTTCAAATGTAAATTAAACTATTTTAATTGAAAAAAAAAATAATATAAGTATATTAGAGATATGTTGTAGCACATAAGTACTACAACATATCAAAAAATAAAGTTGGTGACAGTGCCCCTTTAAATGGGCACTGTCATGAAATCTAAAAATGTATATGTTGTAGTACTTAAGTACTACAACATATCTCTAATATACTTTAATAAAAAAAAAAAAAAGTGATTTTAAAACAGTTTAAAAATCACTTTTAAATTCGGCCACTAGGGGTCGCCCTCCTAGTGGCCGAATGCATTGCTAAGTGACGTCACTAATGAATTTCGACTCGTTGAAGCCTGGCAACGAGTCGGAATTCATTCACTGCGGTGCTCGCTCCCTCCTGTCAATCAGACTGCGGGCTGCGCGGCGGGGAGCGGGATGTGCGGCCATCACGGTGTGCCTCCAGTTGTTTCACCACTACAACTCCCAGCATGCCCTGACAGCCAGTAGATGTCAGGGCATGCTGGGAGTTGTAGTGGTGAAACAGCTGGAGGCACACCGTTAGGAGAACTAAGGGCGGAAGTTGGCCCCTAGCAGGCATCAGTGACGTGGTGCATGCTGGGGAAGTCTGCCTGCATTTTAAAAATAGTAAAAAAAAATAAATAAATAAAGGCAGGGAGGGTGTTAGGGATAGAAGGGCAATAGGCAGGGACAGGAAAAAAAAAACATGATGGCGGGAGCTACCCTTTAAGTTAAAAGATGCCTATACTAATGCACATATTTTATTATTTAGGAAAAAAAAAATTTTTTAGTGACTTTTTTTTTTAATGCCCAAAAAAAGGCAAAATAAAAGTTGTGTCCGATATCTTATCCATAGAATAGGGGATAAGTGTATGATTGGGGGGCTTCTGCATGTCGCGGTATCAAGAACAGCGCCCAGAGCCTCCTGTCAGAACGGAGAGGTGGTTGCGCGTGCGCAGCACCATTCTATTCATTTTCTATGGAAGCCTTTGCCATTCTGTTCTGACAGGAGATCCCTGTCAGTGTTTCCCAACCAGTGTGCCTCCAGCTGTTGCAAAACTACAACTCCCAGCATGTCCGGACAGCCAACGGCTGTCCGGGCATGCTGGGAGTTGTAGTTTTGCAACAGCTGGAGGCACACTGGTTGGGAAACACTGCTGTACAGCAAGGCAGATTTGCCACTCGGGACTCCGGTAAAGCTGGATGGGAGCTGTAATGTTGACCATATCGGTTGTAATTGGCTCATACATTTGTACCTTTTGTCTTTTCAGGCTTTAGTGAATGCCCGGGAATGCTGGGAGTTGTAGTTTTGCAACAGCTGGAGGCACACCATTCGGGATACACTGTTCTAGATCAAGAGGATGGGGTCCCAGCAGTTGGACCTCCGCCATCATACACTTATCCCAATGTTGTTGTTTTTTTATTTTGTAAACAATAATGTTTCCATTCAGTGACAAAAAGCAGTGATATGAAAAAAAAAAACTGTGATTAAGGGAATAATTCAGGATAAGAAAAAAATATCCACTTTCTTCCAAAAAAATAAAATAAATAAATAAATAAATATTGCCACTAGAGATGAGCGAACTTACAGTAAATTCCATTCGTCACAAACGACTGCATAAATTAGCTCAGCTTTCCGGTGCTCCGGTGGGCTGTAAAAGGTGGATACAGTCCTAGGAAAGAGTCTCCTAAGACTGTATCCACCTTTTCCAGCCCACGGGAGCACCTGAAAGCTGAACTAATTTATGCAGGAAAAGTTATCAACTGCCGAGCCGAGAAGTTCGTGACGAATCGAATTTACTGTAAGTTCGCTCATCTCTAATTGCCACCCCTGTCCTCAGGTTGCGCCTGGTATTACACAGCTCAGCAGAATTCACTTACATAGAACTGAGCTGCAATACCACTCACAACCTGAGACTAAGAGTGGTGCTGTTTTTAAAAGAAAGTATTTTTTATTTTTTTTATTTATCCTTTAATTGGAGAAATATGTATATTAGAAATTAGCTAATTTTTTTTTTCTTCTTCATATTGACAGAGTTTTTTTGGACTCTGTCAGATTTCCTGTAACAAGCAGAATATCCATGACCGCGCCGTTCCGCATGGTTTCCCTTGTGGTCAGCCAAGTGTCACACGATTAATAATCACTCGACTCAAAGACGTTTCCAGATCTAATAGATGACGGCTAATTACATCGGGCTGTGTTCACACATTGCGGGAAATTAGCAGAATCGCAACTAATTACTGCATCCTTTTTGATGCAGACGACCGCTGTAAAATTGGTGCATTTTACTGCTATTTGCATAATTATATAGGGGGGAGATTTATCATTGCACGTAGAGCTTTTTTTTTTTGCTTACGCCGGGCACACAAAATGACGCACGTGCGCCTAAGCACTTGTTTTTTGCGACTTTTGTGGACAGCATAAAGTAGCAAACAGCCTTAACCCCTTAAGGACCCAGGGTTTTTCCGTTTTTGAATTTTCGTTTTTCTCTTTAAAAAATCATAACTCTTTCAATTTTTCACCAAAAAATCCATATGATGGCTTCTTTTTTGCGCCACCAATTCTTCTTTGCAGTGAGATCAGTCATTTTACCCAAAAATCTACGGCAAAATGGGAAAAAAAATCAATGTGAGACAAAATTGAAAAAAAAAACGCCGTTTTGTAAATTTTGGGGGCTTCCGTTTCTACGTAGTACATTTTTCGGTAAAAATGACACCTTATTATTATTCTGTAGGTCCATACGATTAATATGATCCCCTACTTATATAGGTTTGATTTTGTCGGACTTCTGGAAAAAATCCTAACTACATGCAGGAAAATTTATACGTTTAAAATTGTCATCTTCTGACCCCTATAACTTTTTCATTTTTCCGTGTATGGGGCGGTATGAGGGCTCATTTTTTGCGCCGTGATCTGAAGATTTTAGCGGTACCATTTTGCATTGATAGGACTTATTGATCGCTTTTTATTTATTTTTTCATGATATAAAAAGTGACCAAAAATGCACTATTTTGGACTTTGGAATTTTTTTGGTGCACGCCATTGACCGAGCGGTTTCATTAACAATATATTTTTATAATTCGGACATTTCCGCACACGGCGATACCATATATGTTTATTTTTATTTACACTGGGTTTTTTTTTTTATGGGAAAAGGGGGGTGATTCAAACTTTTAATAGGTCTTTATTAACTTTTTTTTTCACTTTTTATTTGCAGTGTTATAGGTCCCATAGGGACCTATAACACTGCACACACTGATCATTGTTATCCCATAGGGACCTATAACACTGCACACACTGATCATTGTTATCCCATAGGGACCTATAACACTGCACACACTGATCTCTTATACTGATCATTGTTATCCCATAGGGACCTAGAACACTGCACACACTGATCATTGTTATCCCATAGGGACCTATAACACTGCACACACTGATCTCTTATACTGATCATTGTTATCCCATAGGGACCTATAACACTGCACACACTGATCTCTTACACTGATCATTGTTATCCCATAGGGACCTATAACACTGCACACACTGATCTCTTACACTGATCATTGTTATCCCATAGGGACCTATAACACTGCACACACTGATCTCTTACACTGATCATTGTTATCCCATAGGGACCTATAACACTGCACACACTGATCTCTTACACTGATCATTGTTATCCCATAGGGACCTATAAAACTGCACACACTGATCTTACACTGATCATTGTTATCCCATAGGGACCTATAACACTGCACACACTGATCTCTTACACTGATCATTGTTATCCCATAGGGACCTATAACACTGCACACACTGGTTTCTTATGAGAAACCAGTGATCAATGTAAAAGATCAGTGATCGATGATTCTGCCGCTTGACTGCTCATGCCTGGATCTCAGGCACTGAGCAGTCATTCGGCGATGGGACAGTGAGGAGGCAGGTAGGGACCCTCCAGCTGTCATGTAAGCTGTTCGGGATGCCGCGATTTTGCCGCGGCTATCTCGAACAGCTCCCAGACCTAACCGGCATGGTTTCACTTTCATTTTAGACGCGGCGTTCAAAGTTGAAGGGTTAATAGCGCGCGGCACCGCGATCAATGCCGCGCGATATTAGCCACGGGTCCCGGCCGCTATGACGTGGGGCCACGCCGTGGCCCAGCGTTATAGATCGGGAGCGGACTCAGGACGTACAGGTACGCCCTGGGTCCTTAACAGGTTAAAGGGATACTCCAGTGGAAATTTTTTTTTATTTATTTATTTATTTTTTAAATCAACTGGTGCCAGAAAGTTAAACAGATTTGTAAATTACTTCTATTAAAAAATCTTAATCCTTCCAGTACTTATTAGCTGCTGAATACTACAGAGGAAATAGTTTTCTTTTTGGAACACAGAGCTCTCTGCTGACATCACGAGCACAGTGCTGGATAACCCCTTTAACATTGTCACGAATGCAGGAATGGGTAAATTGATAAATATGGCGCAAACTGTGTCGAAACAGCACAAAACATTTTCCGTAACCAACTAAGCAGATTAGACGCAATTCTCTTCCTTTCGCCATCCTATTGGCTAACGTATATAGGGGGAGATTTATCAAAACTTGTGCAAAGGAAACGTTGACCAGTTGCCCATAGCAACCAATCAGATCGCTTCTTTCATTTCTAACAAGGCCTCTGCAAAATGAAAGTAGCGATCTGATTGGTTGCTATGGGCAACTGGGCAACTTTTCCTCTGCACAAGTTTTGATAAATCTCCATCCTATATATGTGTACCTGCTACCTGTGTAAAGTGCTGCAACCACACAATAATTTTGGCATGCCCTGTGATGCAGGGGTTAATATCAACTACAAGGGGGCAAAACCCGTTCCTTCTCCTAAAAGAAGCATTCTGCAAAATAAAATAAAAAAAATTCTTCTATAGTGCAGTGTAGGCTATTAGAATTAGGCTATTAGAGATGTAGAGATTTGCGTGTACGCATTTGCGCTTACCTGTTTTTGCTGATGTGGCAGGCTGGGAAAGGCTCATTTTGGTTCACAAATACACAGTGATGTGGTTCTATGATGCAGCCTACATAAATCCTCTGGCTGTGGATCAGGTGTTTGATCACTGCACCTGGTCATCTCATCAGGCTGCTTGTGCTGGAGATCACCCAGGGGATCTCATGAGACTCACGAATGCAGTGTTTCCCAACCAGGGTGCCTCCAGCTGTTGTAAAACTACAACTCCCAGCATGCCCGGACAGCCTTCGGCTGTCCGGGCATGCTGGGAGTTGTAGTTTTGCAACAGCTGGAGGCACCCTGGTTGGGAAACACCGCACTAATGGGGATCAATTCTCACTGTGCAGTTTTCATGCATATATATAACCACAATTGAGGTGCTTTATAAAAATTTTACATCCTTTAGACTGTTCACACGTTGACTTTTTACAAATTTTTATTGCATTTTAAACAGTTTTAGGGTGCGCTGACACGCGCTTTTTTTTTTTGCGGGTTTTCCGCTGCGTATTTGAAAGGTGGGCGGGCTCTTTTTCCACAGAGGAATTTACACTGCGGAAAATCAGCCGAAAGCCCCATTGAAATCAGTAAGGACTGTGGCGGATTTTCCGCAGCGTAAATTCCGCCGCGGAAAATCTGCTGCGGACAGCCGAGAAGAGCCCGCCCACTTTCAAATACGCAGCGGAAAACCCGCAAAAACAAAGAGCGTGTGAACGCACCCTTAGCAGGGATTTTCAAAAATCAGAGTAAAAATTTTGGAAAATTTCGGCACAATATCTCACTTTTTGCCATGATTTGGGAAAAAAGCAGCAAGAGACGCAATGTGTGAACAGAGCCTAAGAGGAGGGTACAACTACTATATATCCTGATCCCATAGAGATAGCAGCAGTATACAGATAGATCTGGAGGGGAGGTGTATAACTACTATATATCCTGATCCCATAGAGATATAATTACTATATATCCTGATCCCATAGAGATAGCAGCAGTATACAGATAGCGCTGGAGGGGAGGTGTATAACTACTATATATCCTGATCCCATAGAGATAGCAGCAGCAGTATACAGACAGAGCTGAGTGGAGGTGTATAATTACTATATATCCGGATCCCATAGAGATATAATTACTATATATCCTAATCCCATAGAGATATCCTAATCCCATAGAGATAGCAGCAGTATACAGATTGCGCTGGAGGGGAGGTGTATAACTACTATATATCCTGATCCCATAGAGATAGCAGCAGCAGTATACAGATAGAGCTGAGGGGAGGTGTGTAATTACTATATATCCTGATCCCATAGAGATAGCAGCAGTATACAGATAGATCTGGAGGGGAGGTGTATAACTACTATATTTCCTAATCCCATAAAGTTAGCAGCAATATACAGACAGAGCTGGAGGGGAGGTGTATAACTACTATATATTTTTAATCCATATATATAGCAGCAGCAGTATACAGATAGAGCTCTAGGCTCCAGAATAGTGTTTCCCCAAGCGTGGTACTTAAGTATTCCCCAACACTAAGGAAATCCTAACAACATGATCTGTTGGGGGTACTTGAGGACCACATTAGGAAGTTGTGTAGATCTTTCCAGTCTGACCTCTATGTTTCCACCTCTGTCCATGTCAGAAACTGCTCGGAGCAGGAGAGGTTTGCTATGGGGATTTGCTCCTTCTCTGGACAGTTCCTGACACGGACAGGAGGTGGCAGCAGAAAGCACTGTGGTCAGACTGGAAAGAACTACACAACTTCCTGTGGCGCATACAGCAGCTGATGTGTACTGGAAGGATTAAGATTTTTTTTAATAAAAGTAATTTACATATCTGTATAAACTTTCTGCCACCGGTTGCTTGGAAAACCATCTTTCTCCTCCCTCCAGAATACTTCTTAAAGGGGTACTCCGCCCATAGACATTTCATCCCTTATCCAAACGATAGGGGATAAGATGTCTGATTGCGGGGGTCCCGCCGCTGGGGACCCCCGTGATCTCCATGCTGCACCCGGCATTCGTTTAGAGCAAAAATGAATATTAACAGCCCCTCTCCATTGAGCGAATAAGAATATTAGGAAAAAATAAATAAATAAAAAACAGCGCCACTCTTGTCTATAGACTGCTTCTGGTACTGCAGCTCCACTTACTAGACCCTAGCGACTAAGTCAGAGCCGCAACGCCATATGCTGCCTGTGAACAAGATTGGCACTGTTCTTAATATAACTTTTTATGTTCCCCATTAGAGATGAGCAAACTTACAGTAAATTCGATTCGTCACAAACTTCTCGGCTCAGCAGTTGATTACTTTTCCTGCATAAATTAGTTCAGCTTTCCGGTGCTCCGGTGGGCTGGAAAAGGTGGATACAGTCCTAGGAAAGAGTCTCCTAGGACTGTATCCACCTTTCCCAGCCCACCGGAGCACCGGAAAGCTGAACTAATTTATGCAGGATAAGTCATCAACTGCCGAGCCGAGAAGTTCGTGACGAATCGAATTTACTGTAAGTTCGCTCATCTCTATTCCCCATCCTGTGGCTCGCCAGCTGTTACAGAACTACAACTCCCAGCATGCCCTGAGGGCAGAATAATACAGGTCACTATGCAATCCTCTAATCAAGTGTCCCCCCCCCCCCATACCTAGCGTTTTCCAAACAGTGTGCCTCCAGCTGTTGCAAAACTACAACTCCCAGCATTTTGGACTGTATAGTATATGTCCGTGTTTCCCAACCAGGGGTGCCTCCAGCTGTTGCAAAACTACTAATCCCAGCATGCCCGGACAGGCGTTGGCTGTCCAGGCATGCTGGGAGTTGCAGTTTTGCAACAGCTGGAGACACCCTGTTTGGAAAACACTGCCCTAACCCTTGCAAAACTACAATTCCCATCATCCCCGGGGAGTTGTAGCTTTACAATCTACTGGTCTAAGTAACACAACAGGAAAGCTAAACATGCAACTTACTAAAAAAACAACAACAAATCCTGTACATTTCTGCTGAATGAACTACAAATCCCAGCAAGAGACTTTGCAATTGTGTTTATTTAAAATATATATATAGTAATAACTGTAAATATATAGAACTTTTATACGAATAGAAAATGTAACAAGGCGAAGAGAAGAGCAGTGAGGGTGCAAAAATAAATAGTATCCATTGTATCGGTTGTCGTCGTCATCATCAAAAAAATATTATTATTTAACCCCTTCTTGCCTTCTTGGAAAGAGGCGGAGAGTGCAAATCTGTTCCGGGGGGGGGGTGGGCGGATTATAGAGCAGGTCCATGGCCACACTTGTCTTCCCCCATCCCTTAGTTATGGGGGTATGATCAGCAGCTGGTCGCTTAACCCTTTCGTATCCATCGGAGACAACACAGTCCCAACACAAAAAAAAAAGTCTGGTTAACTCCTGCAGTGCCAAAAAAAGGTCCTGGTCAGAGACATCCCAGCCCCACAGGTACAGGCCATAGTCAGGTATAGGCTCCTACCTGCTGCGCCCTCTAGTGGTCCCCAGCTGAGCCGCTCAGATTTAGAGCTGAAGGGAGGCAATAGTTTAACCCTTTGTTTGTCCCATGGGCACTGGTGGGCACCAGGTCTAGTCACTGTGTGGAGTCCGAGTCGCTGGAGTCCAGGCTATGCCTCAGCTTGGAGCTGCACAGTTTGTCCTTCTGGAGGTGCATGTTATGGGAGCTTCTCCTCAGACTCTCCAGGGACTGCAGGAAGGATTTTCTGGCTTTCTCCTCCTCGGTAGGGGACAACCCTTCTTCTTCCACCTCCTGGATCTCATCGAAGGTGACCGGTTGAGTCTTGAACCTGGTCTGCCTGGGCCTCCTCAGCTTGCCCTTGCCTCTCAGGGTTCTGGGCTGGATGGGTTGTGGGTATTCCTCTATGACACCAGTGTAATGTGGCAAGGCAGACTGCTTGGCTGGCATGACTGCTGAAGACATGGTGGAAGAAGAACTCTGTAGGGGAGGAGGATGCCTGCAGTGGGCACTATGGTCCTCAGGCTATGGCAGGCTCTTCTGGAGGAGGACTATGCTGTCAGCTCTGCTGCTCCTGTGCCTGCTCCTGGTTATGTCTTCCACCCTCAGCTTTATACTCCCTCCCCTCCCACTCCTGATGACAACAACGCTCTCCTTGTAGAGCTGGGAGTTCGCTGCCTGCACACTGACGTTTCTAGGTTGTTCTTATTTTTGTTTTTTGCAGAAAACTAGGTGAATACCCAGCCCCGAGTGACAGCCGGCTAGTCATCCATAAAGCTACCGTACGTTTCTACACAACTTATTTTTTAAAGCTTAAATGGGGTACTCCGCTTAGCGCTCACGTGATCAGCGACCATGGATATTCAAATAGAAGGCGACCGTTTTCCTTTAAAAGGGGTACTCCCGTGGAAAACTGCATTTTTTTTTCTTTAAAAGGAAAATGATCATCCCGTTCACCAACACTGAGGGTGCATTCACTCCACGTTTTGTACATACGGGTGGCGGATCCGGCGGGGGGAGGGGCAAACCGGGCGCTCCCGTACCCCGGCCCGATCAGCCCATGACTCCATTTACTTTAATGATCCGACCGGAGTCAAACGGTGACTCCGGTCAGCTCAGTTTTGACCCGTATGCGATTTTGGACCGGACCTAAAACCGTAGTATACTACGGTTTTAGGTCCGGTCAGGAAACCGCATACCGGTCAAAACTGAGCCGACCGGAGTCACCCTAAACCTAAACCCAATACACCGGGTTATAGTGCGGGTGAACAGGAGACCGATGCAGGGTCTCTGACTAATATACATACTTTTAGTCCGGTGCCCGGTTCCTCAGAAGATCTGCGCTGAATTGTGCGCCGGAGGCGGGCCCGCCGGCTGGATTGGAATATTCATGGTCACTGGTCACGTGAGCGCTTAGCGCTCACGTGACCAGCGACCATGAATATTCAAATCCATACGGCGGGCCTGCCTCCAGCGTGCAATTCAGTGCAGATAGAAGCCGACTAGAGATGAGCGAACTTACAGTAAATTCGATTCGTCACGAACTTCTCGGCTCGGCAGTTGAGGACTTTTCCTGCATAAATTAGTTCAGCTTTCCGGTGCTCCGGTGGGCTGGAAAAGGTGGATACAGTCCTAGGAGACTCTTTCCTAGGACTGTATCCACCTTTTCCAGCCCACCGGAGCGCCGGAAAGCTGAACTAATTTATGCAGGAAAAGTCAGCAACCGCCGAGCTGAGAAGTTTGTGACAAATCGAATTTACTGTAAGTTCGCTCATCTCTAAAAACCGCCACACACCGTACCCTCTGTATATAAAACCGCCACACACCGTACCCTCTGTATATAAAAACCGCCACACACCGTACCCTCTGTATATAAAACCGCCACACACAGTACCCTCTGTATATAAAACCGCCACACACAGTACCCTCTGTATATAAAACCGCCACACACCGTAACCTCTGAATATGTTACTACAACACACTGAACCCTCTGAATATAATACTACCACATACTGTGCTCTCTGAATATAACCTTGCCTTGCACCCTCTGAATACAATACCATAATTTATTGTGGCCTATAAAAACCATAGTACCCCAAAAATTCCTTATAATATACACTATGGCCGACATGTCTCATTGGCTTTAGACGTTTTTTTGTGTCTAAAAATGGTGCAAAAAAGGCGCAAGCAGGGTTTATTTGCGCCTTTTTTTCGCTTCAGTTGCAATCCACTGATTCTGGCAATACACATGATATGGACGGGTTTTATGAACTGCGTCTTTATGTGAAAAGGCGCAAAGACACTGAAAAGTCTCTAAAACTGCACCAGCCCAGACTTAGCTTTTTAGTGTATGTGAAGAGAGAAATTTCAGAAAATGTGACCTGCACAAAATTAATCAAATGTTCTGCTACCTTTTAATAAATTTAGTGTCCTACACAGAAAAATACTTCACTTACACCTACAATGATACATGCCGACCTATACCTCTGAAATGCAAAACACTCTGTGCCCCCCACATATAATGCCCCCCGTCCTGTGCCCCGCACATATAATGCCCCCCTGTCCTGTGCTACTCAAATATAATGCCACCCTGTCCTGTGCCCCTCACATATAATGCCCCCCTGTCCTGTGCCCCTCAAATATAATGCCCTCTGTCCTGTGCCCCTCACATATAATGCCCCCCTGTCCTGTGCCCCTCACATATAATGCCCCCCTGTCCTGTGCCCCTCACATATAATGCCCCCCTGTCCTGTGCCCCTCACATATAATGCACCCTGTCATGTGCCCCTCACATATAATGCACCCTGTCCTGTGCCCCTCACATATAATGCCCCCCTGTCCTGTGCCCCTCACATATAATGCACCCTGTGCCCCTCACATATAATGCACCCTGTCCTGTGCCCCTCACATATAATGCACCCTGTCCTGTGCCCCTCACATATAATGCCCCCCTGTCCTGTGCCCCTCACATATAATGCCCCCCTGTCCTGTGCCCCTCACATATAATGCACCCTGTCATGTGCCCCTCACATATAATGCACCCTGTCCTGTGCCCCTCACATATAATGCCCCCCTGTCCTGTGCCCCTCACATATAATGCACCCTGTGCCCCTCACATATAATGCACCCTGTCCTGTGCCCCTCACATATAATGCACCCTGTCCTGTGCCCCTCACATATAATGCCCCCTGTCCTGTGCCCCTCACATATAATGCCCCCCTGTCCTGTGCCCCTCACATATAATGCACCCCTGTCCTGTGCCCCTCACATATATTGCCCTCTGTCCTGTGCCCCTCACATATATTGCCCTCTGTCCTGTGCCCCTCAGATATAATGCCCCATGTCCTGTGCCCCTCGCATATAACGCACCCTGAGGGGCACATGACAGGGGGCATTATATGTGAGGGGCACATGTCAGGGGGCATTATATGTGGGGGCACATGTCAGGGGGCATTATAAGTGAGGGGCACATGTCAGGGGGCATTATAAGTGAGGGGCACATGTCAGGGGGGCATTATATAAAAGGGGCACATGACAGGGGGGCATTATATGGGCACATGACAGGGGGGGTCCCTCATATATAATGCCCCCCTGACATGTGCCCCTTATATATAATACCCCATGTCCTGTGCCCTTCACAATATAATGCCCCCCTTGACATGTGCCCCTCATTTATAATACCCCCTGTCATGTGCCCCCACATATCATGCCCCCTGACATGTGCGCCCCCACATATAATGCCCCCTGACATGTGCCCCTCACATATAATGCCCCCCTGTCATGTGCCCCTCAGGGTGCATTATATGCGAGGGGCACAGGACATGGGGCATTATATCTGAGGGGCACAGGACAGAGGGCATTATATATAAGGGGCACATGACAGGGGGGCATTATATGGGCACATAACAGGGGGGGGGGGGGTCCTGTCATTTGCCCCCACATATAATGCCCCCCTGCCATGTGCCCCTCATATATAATGCCCCCCTGACATGTGCCCCTTATATATAATACCCCATATCCTGTGCCCCACATATATAATGCCCCCCTGCCATGTGCCCCTCATATATAATGCCCCCCTGCCATGTGCTCCTCATATATAATGCCCCCCTGACATGTGCCCCTTATATATAATACCCCATATCCTGTGTCCCTCATATATAATGCCCCCCTGCCATGTGCCCCTCATATATAATGCCCCCCTGCCATGTGCCCCTCATATAATGCCCCCCTGCCATGTGCCCCTCATATATAATGCCCCTCTGACATGTGCCCCTTATATATAATACCCCATATCCTGTGCCCCTCACAATACAATGCCCCCCTGACATGTGCCCCTCACTTATAATGCCCCCTGTCATGTGCCCCCACATATAATGCCCCCTGACATGTGCCCCCACATATAATGCCCCCTGACATGTGCCCCTCACATATAATGCCCCCCTATCATGTGCCCCTCAGGGTGCATTATATGCGAGGGGCACAGGGCATGGGGCATTATATCTGAGGGGCACAGGACAGAGGACATTATATATAAGGGGCACATGACAGGGGGGCATTATATGGGCACATGACAGGGGGGGGGGTCCTGTCATTTGCCCCCACATATAATGTCCCTCTGCCATGTTCCCCTCATATATAATGCCCCCCCCTGACAAGTGCCCCTCACTTATCATTTGCTTCCCCCCTTCTCACATCCGTCACCTTTCTCACGCACTGCGGGCTGCGGCTGCTCCGTTCTTGAAGTGGCAGTAACAGCCGAGGTGACGTGATTTCCGGGCGCCGGCGCGATGGTGTGATGTCATCGCGCCGGCCTGCCGTGGATGGCGTCATTGCGGCTGTCACTGACACTTCAAGAACAGAGCAGCCGCAGCCCGCAGCGGGTGAGAAAGGTGACGGAGTGGTGGAGCGGGACAGCTGACAGCTCCCGCTCCACCATGCTAGCCGGAGCTTATAGCTCCTTCACTATGCGGCCGCTGCTGCTCTGCATACAAGGGCCTGATACTAGTATCAGGCCCTTGTATGCTAGTGTAGTGTAGTGTGCATGGGCGGCCGCCGCAGCCAGACCGCACCGCGCCGCAGCCGTGCTGAATATATAAAAACGGGTCAGTCTGATGGTGCCTGAATTGCTCAGGCACCATCAGACTGACCCGTTTTTATATATTGCCGGCCCCAGGGTGAGCGGCCCGGTAACCCGCCAAGCCAGTCCAGCCCTGCCACAGTCCTATTAGCTTGAGTCCCTTCACGTCCTCAGGGCTCACCTGCAGTGTACCCCCATAATGTAATTAGTTGTACATTGAATGTAAAGGACCTTTGATATGGTCACATGATTGTTAGTCACATGATAATGGTTGTCACATGTTTAAGTCACATGTTTTGTTACCCAGAGAGCACCAGGTGACCAGATGACCCACAGCAAGCCTATGGGCTCCTTGCACAGCCCCCATTATAAGGAACGGAGGAGCTGCAATCTCTCTCTTTGATCGTTCATTGCTCTTAGATCCTGAGGTCAAGTCCAGTCCAGACGTCTCAGAGCCAGTGTCCAGCACATCTGGAGGCCTCAAGCCTAAACTACAGCCACAAGACAGTAAGTCAAGTCATCTCTGTCTGCTGTCACTATCTTCAGTCAAGTCAGGTCTATTATAGTCAGCGTGGCTGTCCTAAAGTCTGTCAAAGTCACTGCAAGTCCCAGCAAGCTGCGAGGTCCCTCGTGTTACTGGTCACCTCTCTGGGATCCTGGCCTAGCTGTAAAGACTGTACCATCTGTCTACCTCAGTAAAAGCTACTGTTAACCCTGACCTGGCCTTGGACTATTATTTGCCCTGCCTAAACTAGGACTAGCGGTGCTACCGTTCAGGTGGTTCTCAGTTAAAACCATGCCCTGGCGTCACGAACACGGAGTGGTCTACAACACCTGCCCCATACACCACACTTCACACCCCGTGGCTTCGCCACACCTCCATGCTCTGGACACTACGCTGACAGACACAGCAAACCTTCTAGCCACAGCTCACATTGATGTGCCATCGTGGATGAGCTGCACTACCTGAGCCACTTGTGTGAGTCCCAGCATGCCCGGACAGTAGGGATGTAAGAAAAAAAATTGATTCGCGCGATTATCGCAATTTTTCACTTGCGGATACTGAATCGATTCAAAATATTTTTGAATCGATTCTTTTAGTGATGTGGAATTTGTATCTCCTGACGCCCGGAAGAGCATGTCCCGAGCATCAGTACAAGTTCCACATTTTGTCAGCCGGATCTGACACGGCGTCGCTCTGGGTGTATGGAGCGGGCTCCGACTCGTGCCCCCCATACTCTGCGGCCCCCGGCTGTTTTCAGTAGTTGGGGGCCGCTAATGCATCACCGCCGCCAATATCCAGCATGTGGTGCTCTGCAGTGTTTATGGAGCGGGCTCCGGACTCCTGTCCGCTCCATACCCTGCAGCCCCCAGCTGTTCTCAGTAACCGGGGGCCGCCGCTAATAGCCAGCATTCGGCGATCGCCGTGGCTGGCTATTAACCCTTTAGATCGCCGCTGTCAAAGCTGACAGCGGCGTCTAAAGGGATCTGTGAATGCTCCCTGGTGGGCTAGTGGGGAGGATCCCCCCCCCCCCCCCCGCAGCGCGATTGCGGGTGGGCGATCCACTGTGGAGGTAGCGGAGGGCTTACCTGTGCTTCCCTGCTCTCCGTTGCTCTGTCATTGATAGATCCTGGCTGGACCAGACTCTATCAATGGATCGCAGATCAATGGAGTTCAATAGAACTCTAGTCATCTGTCTGAGGAATCTAATGATTCCTAAAAGACTAATAAAGTGTATAAAAAAATAAAATTAAAATAAAGTTTTAATAAAAGTGTAAAAGACATTGTTTTTTTATACAGAATCGGGATATATCACGATGTATCGCCACCTAGACGGTATCGCGATATATCGAATCGCCCCACTGGTATCACGATTCGAATCATATCGCCAAATTCTTAGCGATTCACACCCCTACAGCCTTCGGCTGTCCGGGCATGCTGGGATTTGTAGTTTTGCAACAGCTGGAGGCACACTATTTTGCAAACACTGTTCTATCCTGTTGCGAGTATAAATCTTTTACAAAGAGTTGTCTAGACCAGGCACCACTGTAGCAGACCCTCAGCGCCACCCCTTTCCTCAGGTTGTGTGTGGTATTGCAGCTCAGTTCTACTGAAGTGAATGGAGCCAAATTGTAATACCACACTCAACCTGAAGACAGGTGTGGTGCTGTTTATGGAAGAAAGTGTGGATTAATCCTAGGGTTGGGCACACCTTTGCACCTACAGCTTTCCAGGAATGCTGGCAGTTGTAGTTCCACAACAGCTGGAGGTTGAAGGACAGCGTGATGGATGCTGGAGCGTTCTTGCTATTGTACTGAGCGCGCATTGTGCGGAGCTGCTCTGGCGTCAGACGAGTGACGTCTTTGGCTCCTCTCGACACTTCGCATTACAAAGGATTTTATTTTTTCCAAGAAGAACGCGGCGAGCCAAAAGGAAAGGAACGTAATCAATCACAGAGGGTACAGATCAAGCCGTCACTATTCTGCGCTAATACGGAAACTCGCCGAATTACCTGCTGCAAAACGCCCCCCAATAGTCAGATATAGTCAGAGCTCACCTTCAGCCTCCTACTGACACACCTAAACCACATACAACATTTATCTAATGGCTTTAAAGGGGTACTCCGGTGGAGTCAACTGGTGCCAGAAAGTTATACAGATTTGTAAATTACTTCTATTTAAAAATCTTAATCCTTCCAGTACTTATTAGCTGCTGTATGCTCCACAGAAAGTTGTGTAGTTCTTTTCTGTCTGACCACAGTGCTCTCTGCTGACACCTCTGTCCAGGTCAGAAACTGTCCAGAGTAGGAGAAAATCCCCATAGCAAACCTCTCCTGCTCTGGACAGTTCCTAAAAGGACATTTATTTAAAAAGAAAATAACTTCCTCTGTAGTATACAGCAGCTTATAAGTACTGGAAGGATTTAGATTTTTAAATAGAAGTCATTTACAAGTCTGTTTGACTTTCTCGCACCAGTTGATTTAAAAAATAATAATAATTATATATATTGTTTTCCGCTGGAGTACTCCTTTAAGGCAGTGTTGAACAACCAGGGTGCCTCCAGCTGTTGCAAAACTACAGCTCCAAGAATGCTGGGACAGCATGTTGTACGTATAGATGTAGCAGAGCCAAGACTGTTCTTCAGCCTTTTACTGACACACCTAAACCACATGCAACATTTATCTAATGGCGTTAAGACAGTGTTGAACAACCAGTGTGCCTCCAGCTGTTGCAAAACTACAGCTCTCAGCATGCAGGACAACAAGTTGTACGTATAGATGTAGCAGAGGTGAAACTGTTCTTCAGCCTTCTACTGACACATGATGTAAACTGCATGCAACATTTATCTAATGGCGTTGAGGCAGTGTTGAACAACCAGTGTGCCTCCAGCTGTTGAAAAACTACAACTTCTAGCATGCCTGGACAGCATGTTGTACGCATAGATGTAGCAGAGCCGAAACTGTTCTTTAGCCTTCTACTGAGACATGTAAACTGCATGTAACATTTATCTAATTTCCTTAAGGTAGTGTTGTCCAACCAGAGTGCCCCCAGCTGTTGCCAAACTACAACTCCCAGCATGCCCAGACAGCCGTTGGCTGTCTGGGCATGCTGGGAGTTGTAGTTTGGCAACAGCTGGAGCGACCCTGGTTGGGAAACTCCCCTCTAGCTGCATGGACTTTATCAAGGATCATGGCCACCTGGGCGCAGGTATGCTTTGGGCACCCCCTGGTGGGCGTGGTTATATAATTAACTCCTGAGGCATGAGATGCCACCTCCTGATTGATATAGTTAAGTGCCGGCAAAAGTGGGCTGTACTCTAGAAGTCAGTACAGCACAAATTTTTTGGCCTGACTAAATGGGGGAAAAATTTTAACTCTTTAAGTTCACATACGGCGCCGTTCCACTCCTGAAGTACACCCCACGCACCCGCCTCGGTGCAGCCTTGCCCACTATAGCTATCTGGGTGAATGAAACGTTGCAGTGCAATACAAAACAATTGCAACAAATGACCAATTCAGCTGTTCAATTCCCTCTTCTCTACGATTGTCCCTATAGGGGCATTGACTATAGGGGCAACCTATGAAGAGGGTCCGGTTCAGATCGGCCTCAAAGGGGGTCATTCCCACCAACAACACTAAGGGACCCCCCCATAGATTGGGTGAACAGGGGTCATGCGTCCAACCTTCCAATGGCGCTGTAGAGCCGCAGCGACCAATCAGAATGCTGCTTTTATGGGCGATACCGAGCAGGCGGCTCCAATATGGCCCTATTGGGGAGATTTATCAAATCCTGTGAAGAGGAAAAGTGGTGCAGTTGCCCATAGCAACCAATCAGATCATTTTTAAATGGGCCTCTGAAAACTGAAAGCAGCAATCTGATTGGTTGCTATGGGCAACTGTTCCACATCAGATCGCTGCTTTCAGAGGCCTATTTAAAAATGAAAGAGGTGAGCTGATTGGTTGCTATGGGCAACTGCTCCACATCAGATCCCTGCTTTCAGTGTTCAGAGGCCCATTTAAAAATGAAAGAGGCAATCTGATTGGTTGCTATGGGCAACTGCTCCACATCAAATCGCTGCTTTCAGAGGCCTATTTAAAAATGAAAGAGGTGAGCTGATTGGTTGCTATGGGTAACTGCTCCACTTTTGCTCTGCACAAATTTTGATAAATCTCCCCACATGGCACCTAAATGGCGCCCACAAACATGGCCGCCCCTTAATCTGGGTCAGGTAACCGGTCGGGGTTCGGTTTTTGTAGGTTTGCTCTCTGTCGCTCTCACGTTTGACCTTTATATTGAGGTAGGAGTCGCTGCCGCGGGGAATCACAGGTCGCCCATTGTTTAATAAGATTGCACTGCAAACAAGAAGAAATAGTTTGTCACCGCAGCTGGTACACCTCTGCCCTGGAGCGGCACTGAGGGTAGAGCGTTTACGTGTATGGACGTCCGTGTAACAGGAATAGTAGGTATTACTCCGATGGGCGTCATGGCCACCTCAGTGGGAGGACACATGGCCTTGCTGGGCAGCGTTACAATGTACTGACATAGTCCTCTGACTGCACACATGCCAGGCATGCCCTTACATATAGGCAGTGAGTCACTGCTGTGGCACGTATGAGAGGTGTAAGTGCCCCCTGCGGCCCTCGACCATCAGAGATCCCCAGCAGCTGCCAAATGGGAGACACATGAGCAACTGATCTGCTCCCCCAGGCATTTGTCACGGTGTCTGTGCAGCTGCTGTGACTCCCTGTAACCTCTATGTACGGGGAGGATCCGTTTCATCACCAGCAGATGATGGGATTATAGTTAAAGGGTTGCTGGGCGATTTCAGAAGCTCATCATACCCACCTCAGTTGCTGCAGAACATCATAATACACACCTTAACTGCTGCAGAACAGTATAATACATACCTCAGCTGCTGCAGTATATGAAAAATACACACCTCAGCTGCAGCAGTATATCAAAATACACATCTCAGCTGCTGCAGAACTTTATAATACACACCTCAGCTGCTGCCGAACATTCTAATACACACCTCAGCTGCTGCAGAACATTCTAATACATACCTCAGCTGCTATCGAACATTCTAATACACACCTCAGCTGCTGCCGAACATTCTAATACACACCTCAGCTGCTGCAGAACATTCTAATACACACCTCAGCTGCTGCAGAACATTATAATACACACATCAGCTGCTGCAGAACATTATAATACATCAGCTGCTGCAGAACATTATAATACATCAGCTGCTGCAGAACATTCTAATACACACCTCAACTGCTGCAAAACATTCTAATACACACCTCAACTGCTGCAAAACATTCTAATACACACCTCAGCTGCCGAACATTCTAATACACACCTTAACTGTTCCGAACATTCTAATACACACCTCAACTGCTGCCGTACATTCTAATACACACCTCAGCTGCCGAACATTCTAATACACACCTTAACTGTTCCGAACATTCTAATACACACCTCAACTGCTGCCGTACATTCTAATACACACATCAACTGCTGCCGTACATTCTAATACACACCTCAGCTGCCGAACATTCTAATACACACCTTAACTGTTGCCGAACATTCTAATACACACCTCAGCTGCTGCCGAACATTCTAATACACACCTCAGCTGCTGCCGAACATTCTAATACACACCTCAGCTTCTGCCGAACATTCTAATACACACCTCAGCTGCTGCAGAACTTTATAATACACACCTCAGCTGCTGCAGAACATTCTAATACACACCTCAGCTGCTGCAGAACATTCTAATACACACCTCAGCTGCTATCGAACATTCTAATACACACCTCAGCTGCTACCGAACATTCTAATACACACCTTAGCTGCTGCCGAATATTCTAATACACACCTCAGCTGCTGCCGAACATTCTAATACACACCTCAACTGCTGCCGAACATACTAATACACACCTCAGCTGCTGCCGAACATTATAATACACACCTCAGCTGCTGGAGAACATTATAATACACACCTCAGCTGCTGCCGAACATTCTAATACACACCTCAGCTGCTGCAGTATATTATAGCACACACCTTAACTGTTGCCGTATATGCTAATACACACCTCAGCTGGTGGAGAACATTCTAATACACACCTCAGCTGCTGCCGAACATTCTAATACACACCTCAGCTGCTGCCGAACATTTTAATACACACTTCAGTTGCTGCAGAACATTATAAAACATACCTCAACTGCTGCAGAACAGTATAATAAACACCTCAGCTACTGCCGAACATTCTAATACACACCTCAGCTGCTGCCGAACATTTAAATACACACTTCAGCTGCTGCAGAACATTATAACACATACCTCAACTGCTGCAGAACAGTATAATACACACCTCAACTGCTGCAGTATATCAAAATACACAACTTAACTGCTGCAGAACATTCTAATACATACCTCAGCTGCTGCAGAACATTCTAATACACACCTCAGTTGCTGCAGAACATTATAATACACACCTCAGCTGCTGCAGTATATCAAAATGCACACCTTAACTGCTGCAGAACTATATATTGCATACCTTGGCTGATGTGGAACCTCATAATACACACATCAACTGCTGCATCACATCATAATGCTCATTAACTGCTGCAGCACATCATAATGGCTGCACGGTGGCTCAGTGGCTTGGTGTGGGTTTCCTCCCACACTCAAAGACAGTGTTTCCCAACCAGGTTGCCTCTAGCTGTTGCCGTTGGCTGTCCGGGCATATTGGGAGTTGTAGTTTTTTTTTTTACACCTTTTGTTTTGTGTGCTGGTAATGTGTTGCAGCACCAGATTTATTAAAAATTCACAGAGCATTTGATACATTTTGTGCAGGTCACATTTTCTGAAATTTCTCTCTTCACATACACCACAAAGCTAAGCTAAGTCTGGGCTGGTGTAATTTTTCAGTGACACTGCGCCTTTTTTGCACATTTTCACAAAAAAGGCGCAGTTCATAAAACCCTTCCATATCATGTGTATTGCCAAAATCAGTGAATTGCAACTCAAAATCAGCAGAAATGTGTAAACCAAAAGGCGTAAAAAAGGCAAAAATAAACCCTGCTTGCGCCTTTTTTAGACACAAAAAACTGTCTAAAGACAATGATAAATGTCGGCCTATGTGCGCTATGTAAATAATATTATGATACACACCTCCACTGCTGCAGAACATCATAATACACCTCAGCTGCTGCCGAACATTATAATACACACCTCAGCTGCTGCCGAACATTATAATACACACCTCAGCTGCTGCCGAACATTATAATACACATCTTAGCTGCTGAAGAACATTATAATACACACCTCAGCTGCTGGAGAACATTATAATACACACCTCAGCTGCTGGAGAACATTATAATACACACCTCAGCTGCTGGAGAACATTATAATACATACCTCCACTGCTGCAGAACATCATAATACACCTCAGCTGCTGCCGAACATTATAATACACACCTCAGCTGCTGCCGAACATTATAATACACACCTCAGCTGCTGCACTATATTATAATACACATCTTAGCTGCTGAAGAACATTATAATACACATCTTAGCTGCTGAAGAACATCATAATACACCTCAGCTGCTGCCGAACATTATAATACACACCTCAGCTGCTGCCGAACATTATAATACACACCTCAGCTGCTGGAGAACATTATAATACACACCTCAGCTGCTGGAGAACATTATAATACACACCTCAGCTGCTGGAGAACATTATAATACACACCTCAGCTGCTGGAGAACATTATAATACACACCTCAGCTGCTGGAGAACATTATAATACACACCTCAGCTGCTGCAAAACATCACAACACACACCTCAGCAGCTAGATAACATTTTAATAAACACCTCAGCTGTTGCCGAACATTATAATACATACCTCAGCTGCTGCAGAACATCACAATGAACACCTCAGCTGCTGCAGTATATTATAATCCTGCAGTTGCTGCAGAGGATCACAACACACCTCAGCTGCTGGAGAACATTATAATACATACCTCAGCTGCTTCAGAACATTACAATGCACACCTCAGCTGCTGCAGTATATTATAATACCGCAGTTGCTGCAGAGGATCACAACACACCTCAGCTGCTGGAGAACATTATAATACATACCTCAGCTGCTTCAGAACATTACAATGCACACCTCAGCTGCTGCAGTATATTATAATACCGCAGTTGCTGCAGAGGATCACAACACACCTCAGCTGCTGGAGAACATTATAATACATACCTCAGCTGCTTCAGAACATTACAATGCACACCTCAGCTGCTGGAGAACATTATAATACATACCTCAGCTGCTTCAGAACATTACAATGCACACCTCAGCTGCTGCAGTATATTATAATACATACCTCAGCTGCTTCAGAACATCACAATGAACACCTCAGCTGCTGCAGTATATTTTAATACACACCTCAGCTGCTTTAGAACATTACAATGCACACCTCAGCTGCTGCAGAGCATTATAGCACACATCTTAGATTCTGCAGAGCATCACAATACACACCTCAGCTGCTACAGAACATAATTTACTGCATGACATTACATACTATATGACATATCCCTTGTTAGCATTGTAAATGTTGGGTTAGTGTATGTACAGGCCTTTGTGTATATGGATGTGACATCACTACAGGACACACAGTGACATGTAAACTCCCAACTAATTCCAGAAGATCTCACTAGTTCACTAAATCCATCGCCTGCAAGAAAATTCCATATCGGGCTGACGTGCTGCAGAGCCATGCGCTCCGGTGAAACAGAGAGGAGAAGATCATGTGCAATGAAAAGAACTTCTGACACCATGGAAAGTGTCTTTAGTAATGAAACATCTGATTTTACAGATATAGATCCTGGAAATGAGGTTTAGGGAAGGGGATCAATAAAAGAAACTAACTGCCCCCCAAATAGGGGTCATGTAAGGTGTTGGGGTAATGTATTTTTGTTATTTTTAATAACAACCAGCAGAATAGTGAGTGCAACTCTGGAGTATAATACAGGATATAACTCAGGATCAGTACAGGATAAGTAATGTAATGTATGTACACAGTGAACTCACCAGCAGAATAGTGAGTACAGCTCTGGAGTAAAATACAGGATATAACTCAGGATCAGTACAGGATAAGTAAAGTAATGTATGTACACAGTGACCCCACCAGCAGAATAGTGAGTACAGCTCTGGAGTATAATACATGATATAACTCAGGATCAGTACAGGATAAGTAATGTAATGTATGTACACAGTGACCTCACCAGCAGAATAGTGAGTGCAGCTCTGGAGTATAATACATGATATAACTCAGGATCAGTACAGGATAAGTAATGTAATGTATGTACACTGTGACCTCACCAGCAGAATAGTGAGTACAGCTCTGGAGTATAATACATGATATAACTCAGGATCAGTACAGGATAAGTAATGTAATGTATGTACACAGTGACCTCTCCAGCAGAATAGTGAGTACAGCTCTGGAGTATAATACAGGATATAACTCAGGATCAGTACAGGATAAGTAATGTAATGTATGTATACAGTGACCTCACCAGCAGAATAGTGAGTACAGCTCTGGAGTATAATACAGGATATAACTCAGGATCAGTACAGGATAAGTAATGTAATGTATGTACACAGTGACCTCACCAGCAGAATAGTGAGTACAGCTCTAGAGTATAATACAGGATATAACTCAGGATCAGTACAGGATAAGTAATGTAATGTATGTACAGCGTGACCTCACCAGCAGAATAGTGAGTACAGCTCTGGAGTATAATACAGGATATAACTCAGGATCAGTACAGGATAAGTAATGTAATGTATGTACACAGTGACCTCACCAGCAGAATAGTGAGTACAGCTCTAGAGTATAATACAGGATATAACTCAAGATCAGTACAGGATAAGTAATGTAATGTATGTACACAGTGACCTCACCAGCAGAATAGTGAGTACAGCTCTGGAGTATAATACAGGATATAACTCAGGATCAGTACAGGATAAGTAATGTATGTACACAGTGACCCCACCAGCAGAAAAGTGAGTACAGCTCTGGGGTATAATACAGGATATAACTCAGGATCAGTACAGGATAAGTAATGTATGTACACAGTGATCTCACCAGCAGAATAGTGAGTACAGCTCCGGAGTATAATGCAGGATATAACTCAGGATCAGTACAGGATAAGTAATGCATGTATGTACACAGTGATCTCACCAGCAGAATAGTGAGTACAGCTCTGGAGTATAATACAGGATATAACTCAGGATCAGTACAGGATAAGTAATGTAATGTATGTACACAGTGACCCCACCAGCAGAATAGTGAGTACAGCTTTGGGGTATAATACAGGATATAACTCAGGATCAGTACAGGATAAGTAATGTAATGTATGTACACAGTGACCCCACCAGCAGAATAGTGAGTACAGATCTGGAGTATAATACAGGATATAACTCAGGATCAGTGCAGGATAAGTAATGTAATGTATGTACACAGTGACCTCACCAGCAGAATAGTGAGTACAGCTCTTGAGTATAATACAGGATATAACTCAGGATCAGTACAGGCTTTGAATGACTTATGAGACCTGTAGGGTCCCAATGCCCCATAGTTATGATGTAAATATTCACCTTAGTAACATTTCCTGTTTAGTTTCCTTTATTTGGGTGAAGTAAACAATACGGACAGGTAGAGAAAACACAAGAAAAAATGTAATTAAGACTTGTACATTGCAAACGGCAAACAGCGCCTGCCGAGCCAGAGTAAGACAAGATGGGCATTGTGTACGGACCGTGGGCTCCCGGTCCTGACTACAATGCAGGTAGTGTCCCATCTGAACACTCACGTAAGCACACTCACATCTCAGGCCTGGGAGATAGAGGCTGTCAGCGCTAAGCAGGTGTCTACAGAAACCAGAACCCCCTCAGGATATTGGCAGTCTGTTTACACAGGAACCGCAGCCAAAATGGCGGCCGCATATACTGGATATCATGATGGGACACAAGCAGCTCCATCTTAATTAGTTTTCTATTCCCATCTTATCTGTTCAATGATAATTAAACTGAATGTCTACCTGGATTCTCTCTCTTCTCTGTGAATGGTCGCATTCATGGGCTGTCGTCACAATGTTGCAGCGCACCTTACTACGATCACAAATATGAAAGTCACCTTTAAGAAGATGAGAGAAACTAAGGATTGGACACCTGCCCCAAATTTACTGAAAGCTCTATCATAAACTTACCCCGCTTCAATATAGGGGGCGCTCGAGTCTAAGGGTACGTTCAGACAAGCGGATTTTCTGCGCGGATTTCGCTGTGGATCCACCACTGAAGGACATCTGTATGCTGGCTTTACATGTGCCTGAGTGGCAATACTCCGCTACGAGCAGACACACTGTGATGTGCGAGTCGCCGGGTATACTCGAACATCGCGGCAGCTCTCGGCCTAGCTCATAGAGCAGGGGGAGCGGCCGCAATGTGTGCAAGTACACCGCGCATGCAGGGTGAATCGCACATCGCTTTAGTGTGTCTGCACATTGCAGCGTATTGCCGCTCCGAGCAGGCACATGGAAAGGCATCATACAGAGGTCCTTCAGCGGCGGATCCGCAGCGTAAAATACGCTGTAAATCCGCTCGTCTGAACGTACCCTAAAAGTACAACTATTTTTGCATTGCTTTAGTTGATCTATAATGAAAATGAAGCAACTACTAATAATCTTCATTAGAAATCTTAAAGGGGTACTCCGCAGCTCAGCGTTTGGAACAAACTGAGATGGCGCCGGGAGCTCGTTACGTCATAGCCCCGCCCCTCAATGCAAGTCTATGGGAGGGGGTGTGGCAGCAGTCACGCCCCCTCCCATAGACTTGCATTGAGGGGGCGGGGAGTGTGAGGTCATTAGGGGGCGGGGCTATGTCGTCACAAGCTCCCGGTGACGGCTCCAGCGTACGGAACTCCGACTCCTTTAACACTGTTCTGTATACAGTTCCCGTGCAGACCTATGTGGGGGAGATTTATCAATGTTGTCCGTTAGAAAAAAAAAATTTTAATGTGTTTTTTTTTTTTTTGCGTTATTTTTTGCGTAATTTTTCACTGCTGTGCGCCTTATTTATCAAAAAGGCTCACAGAGTTTTTTTTCATTACCTTAGAAGGCACTGGAAGCCGCCAAAAGCAGTTTGACTTATGAAAGCGTATACTCAGCAGGGTGAGAGTTATTTAGCCAATTTTGACCTGAAGATGAATGGTGGTGTTGTACAAACCAAAAATCATACTGCTAATTTTCTATTATAAAGGGGTACTCCGCTGCTCAGCATTTGGAACAAACTGTTCTGAACGCTGGAGCCGGCGCTGGCAGCTCGTGATATCATAGCCCCACCTCCTCATGACATCACGCCCCGTCCCCTCAATGCAAGTCTATGGGAGGGGGCGTGACGGCTGTATAACAATGGACTAAACTGTACAAGGGTTCTGCCGATGTTTTTGAAAGGTTGCCTCCACTCTGGTCTATATTTGCGCATTTTTTGAATGATAGGCGCCAATTGATGCGCTTAAGTTAAAAAGACGCATATAGTAAATATCTTCCACTGCCTAAGTCAAAACTGAATTCTGCTTCACGCAGTCGTTTATGTTAAAATGGCATATTAGCAAAGAGCGTGAAAAAAATTGCGCAAATACCAAAAATTGCGCAACGATGTACATTTTTACAGCAAAAAAATATATAATTACGGGAACAGCTTGATAAATCTCCCTCTGTGTCTCCATGGTAACAGACTACAAAGTAACCCTGTGTAGTCTGATGCTGCAGTCATTCCATCTGTACATTGCTTTTTTTTAATAAACTATTATCAAGTAGGAAAAAAGTAAGATTGCATGGTCTTGTTTGTTGTTTTTAGCCACAGATCTGCACAGGAGCAAGGGATATCCAGATACTATTTTTTTCTTGTTTTGTTTTTTTTCTTTTAACTGAGTACGAGTACAAGTACTGATATTTTTTTCAAGTACTCACTGGTACCAATTACTGATTTTTATATATATATATATATATATATATATATATATATATATATGTATTACACGCATACATATATACATACAAAGAGGTTTCGCAGCACTCCAGATAAATTCAAGAATTGGTTTATTTATCCCATGTTGAAAAAAGGTGATACGTTTCACCAGTCTCACACCGGCTTTCTCAAGCATGATGCTTGAGAAAGCCGCTGCGAGACTGGTGAAACGTCGTATCACCTTTTTTCTGCATGGGATAAATAAACCCCTTTTTGAATTTATCTGGAGTGCTGCGGAACCTCTTTGTATGCATCAATAGACAGACCGTGACCGGGTCTGCTCTGACGGCACCCATCTTACCTCTACACCTTTGGGTTGTGCTGCTCTCTGCTGCTTTGGATATATAAATAATTGCTTGAGAATGGTGGCGTGATGCTGCTGAAACTATTATGTCCTGATGGGTGAATAAACTTCTACTCTTTTGCACCATACGGGTGTGCTGCAAGGATCATTTTCGTCTTGCATATTATATAGTTTTATTTATTTATTTTTGTTAATGTCAGTGTGACAGCAGAGGTGGTCCTCACTGATAATCCTAATTAAGATATACCTCCCCAGGGGTTAGGTAGGGAATTGCCCCTATTAGGTAGAAGTACCCAGAAGCTAAGTAGGTAGGGACTCATTTCTATTAGGGGGATTACCTACCTACATATCTCCTCGGGTCGTCTACCTAATAGGTGGGATTCCCTACCTAATGACAAATCTTTTTGGAGCTTCTACCTAATAGGGGGGATTACCTACCAACCTATCTTCTGGGGGCATCTACCTATTAGGTAGAAGCCCCAAAAAGTTTTGCCATTAGGTAGGGAATCCCACCTATTAGGTAGACGACCCGAGGAGATGGGTAGGTAGGGAATCCCCCCTATTAAGTATAAGCCCCCCAATGGTTGGTAGGTAATCCCCCCTATTAGTTAGAAGCCCCAAAAAGATTTGTCATTAGGTAGGGAATCCCACTTATTAGGTAGACATCCCCAGGAGATAGGTAGGTAGGTAATCCCCTCTATTTATTAGAAGCCCCAAAAAGATAGATAGGTAAAGAATATCCTCTATTAGGCAGATGCCACCCAAAGATAGGTAGGTAGAGAATCCATGACAGTAAAGAAAGGTAGATGATCCAGCAATTCCTTTAAAACTTCAAAGCTTTATTTCAAAACTAATTAAAAGGAAACTGTCAGCTTGCTCCCCCACGCTGATCAGTTTGATGTCTACCATGTCCGGTTCCACACCGCCAAAATCTTTGATTTTCTGTATATGCTAATTAGGTGATAACTGGCACGGGTGGGGTTACTGGCACTCTGACGTCAGCGCCGCTCATCCGCAGCGCTGTCCAGCTCATCAATATTCCTCCCCTCCCTCCGCCACTCCCTCTACATTTCAGAGTTGGGAGAAGAGGGAGAGGCGGGGGAAGATTTTGGCCAAACGGAGGGGCGGAACCGGACATGGTAGGCAACTGATCAGCGTCCTACCGCTGGTTAGTGCGGGGGGACCAAGCTGACAGTTTTCCTTTAAAAGTTGCAGGAGATATAAACTTCACATCACCTAGGCAGTAACACACTCCAAATGGACACGTTTCGAGCGCATGCGCTCGAAACGTGTCCATTTGGAGTGTGTTACTGACTAGGTGGTGTGAAGTTTATATCTCCTGTTAATTAAACCACACGGTCAATGGCGTTCGTGCAAAAAAATTCCAAAGTCCAAAATAGCGTATTTTTGGTCACTTTTTACATCATGAAAAAATTTGTAAAAAGTGATCAAAAAAGTCCAATCAATACAAACTATCACTAAAAACTTCAGATCACGGCGCAAAAAGTGAGCCCTCATACCGCCCCGTACGCAGAAAAATAAAAAAGTTATAGGGGTCAGAAGATGACAATTTTAAACATATACATTTTCCTGCATGTAGTTATGATTTTTTCCAGAAGTACGACAAAATCAAACCTATATAAGTAGGGGATCATTTTAACCGTATGGACCTACAGAATAAAGATAAGGTGTCAATTTTACCCAAGAATGAACAGTGACCCCCTGACCTATGATGGCCCCGACATACGATCATTTCAAGATACAATGGCCTCTCAGAGGCAGCATCAACATACGATGCTTTTGTATGTCGGGGCCATCGCATAAACGGCTATCCGGCAGCGCAGACTGCTTCAGCCGCCACCGGATAGCCGTTTACGGTGCCCGTATGGTCCGCTGACGATCACTTACCTGTCCTCGGGGCTCCAGAGCATCCTCTTCGGGATCCCCTTCATTGTCGGCGCTCTCCATCGTTGTCATCACGTCACTGCGCACGCCGTCCCATCATCCAATAGGAGCGGCGTGCGTAGCGACGTGATGGCGGCGAAGGAAAGCGAGGATGCCGGGGAAGCAGAGGCCTTGCCGGAGCGTCGGGGACACCCCGGGGACGCGGCGACAGCGATGGGCGGCGACATCCAGGGCAGCGGTGACGAGCGGTAACAGTCCGGAGCGGCGGGGACACGTCAGTATAACCTCCAATACCAATGGTCTTCAACCTGCGGACCTCCAGATGTTGCAAAACTACAACTCCCAACATGCCCGGACAGCCGTTGGCTGTCCGGGCATGCTGGGTGTTGTAGTTTTGCAACATCTGGAGGTCCGCAGGTTATAGACCACTGTCCTATACTTTACATTGCACGGATCCCTCAACATGCGATGGTTTCAACAAAGATGATCCATTTGGAACGGATTACCATCGTATGTTGAGGGACCACTGTACTGCGTAAAAATGGAAGCCCCCAAAAGTTACAAAATGGTGTTTTTTTCTTCAATTTTGTCGCACAATGATTTTTTTCTCTGTTTTGGGTAAAATTACTGATGTCATTACAAATTATTGTTTTGGTGGCGCAAAATTGAAGCCATTACATGGATTTTTAGGTGCAAATTTGATGATTTTTTTAAAGGTAAGGAGAAAAAAAATGAAAGTGCAGAAACGGGAAAACCCCTGGTCCTTAAGGGGTTAAAGGAAAACTGTCATATGTTTTGTCCCTCGCTATCCACGGGTACCAGTGGATAGTGCAGGTGACGCTGAACATTTTGAGTCCTACCTTGCCCGGGTCCGCTGCGCCGTTCGCCCGTTATAGCTGGTTTTCGGTATATTCAAATTAAATGCTAACTGGCACAGGCGGGGTTACTGCCTTCAACTGGCACTGTGACGTAACCGCCGCCCGGCCCGCAGCACCGCTGGCTAATGAATATTCCTACATTGTCTTACACTCTCTGTCTCATCTCGGCCGAGTCCTGGACGATACTGCGCATGCGCGGGATTTCCTACTATACCCGGAAGCGGTCTTCAGCATTGCTTTATTTGTCCGGAGCAGCGCTGGAGTAAGGGTGCATGCGCAGTATTGTCCAGGACTCGGCCGAGATGAGACAGAGAGTGTAAGACAACGTAGGAATATTCATTAGCCAGCGGTGCTGCGGGCCGGGCGGCGGTTACGTCCCAGTGCCAGTTGAAGGCAGTAACCCCGCCTGTGCCAGTTAGCAGCTAATTTGAATATACCGAAAACCAGCTATAACGGGCGAACGGCGCAGCGGATCCGGGCAAGGTAGGACTCAAAATGTTCAGCGTCACCCGCACTATCCACAGGTACCCGTGGATAGTGCGGGACAAAACATATGACAGTTTTTCCTTTAAAGCCTATAACAAAGGGTGATTATTGGCTTATATAGCAAGACATAACATATAAGTGGAATTTTCCATCTTGAAGTGCTCAGTAGGTGCGGATAGTTATAAGGAGCAGTCATCCGGGCAGGTGACCGGGGTGAGGTCAGTGCAGGATATTTGGGGGAATATACGGGGGAATTACCGATGATGTCGCTCATGGAATCCTTTGTAAGTCATTATTAATACGTCTGATGTCATCATTACAGATCCCGCTGCTTAGTAACCAGAACATGTGATGTAGAGCTCGCCGCTGATCTCTTCTGTACAGTGAGTGGAATGAACTGATCTGTTAATGGTTCATCCATTCTGTCCTCAGATCTCTAAATATAACCCGCACTGACTAAATATAACTCGTAGGAGCAGTACAGACGGCGGTATAGACCGTGACGGGAAATGAGAATGGCTCCGGACAGTTATATAGATATATATATGATCACAGCGCTCCATAATAGGGGAAAGTGAGAAAATCGGATTCATTCATCCATATTTAAAAATGGTGATACATCCCCAAGGGAGTAAGGCCCAATAGGAGCAGTATTATAGTAGTTATATTCTTGTGTATATAGGAGCAGTATTATAGTAGTTATATTCATGTATATATAGGAGGCAGTATTATAGTAGTTATATTCTTGTATATAGGAGCAGTATTATAGTAGTTATATACTTGTATATAGGGGGCAGTATTATAGTAGTTATATTCTTGTATATAGGAGGCAGTATTATAGTAGTTATATTCTTGTATATAGGAGCAGTATTATAGTAGTTATATTCTTGTATATAGGAGCAGTATTATAGTAGTTATATTCTTATATATAGGAGCAGTATTATAGTAGTTATATTCTTTTATATAGGAGCAGTATTATAGTAGATATATTCTTGTATATAGGAGCAGTATTATAGTAGTTATATTCTTGTATATAGGAGGCAGTATTATAGTAGTTATATTCTTGTATATAGGAGCAGCATTATAGTAGATATATTCTTGTATATAGGAGCAGTATTATAGTAGTTATATTCTTGTATATAGGAGCAGTATTATAGTAGATATATTCTTGTATATAGGAGCAGTATTATAGTAGTTATATTCTTGTATATAGGGGCAGTATTATAGTAGTTATATTCTTGTATATAGGGGCAGTATTATAGTACTTATATTATTGTATATAGGAGCAGTATTATAGTAGTTATATTCTTGTATATAGGGGGTAGTATTATAGTAGTTATATTCTTGTACATAGGAGCAGTATTATAGTAGTTATATTCTTGTATATAGGAGCAGTATTATAGTAGTTATATTCTTGTATATAGGGGCAGTATTATAGTAGTTATATTCTTGTATATAGGAGCAGTATTATAGTAGTTATATTCTTGTATATAGGAGGCAGTATTATAGTAGTTATAGTCTTGTACATAGGAGCAGTATTATAGTAGGTTGAATAGTAGTACTTTTTTTCCATATCTCAAAGTATATTCTCTCTCCATATTCCATATTGAACTGTGAATATATCAGTACAGGCATTAGCTGATGAGATGACAATTATATTACTGAGTTTTGAACACATATATGGGGGAGATTTATCAAAAAGTTGCTGAGTTGCCCATAGCAACCAATCAGATCGCTTCTTTCATTTTGCAGAGGCCTTGTTAAAAATGAAAGAAGAGATCTGACTGGTTACTATGGGCAACTGGGCAACTTTTCCTCTGGACAGGATTTGATAAATTTCCCCCATAGTGTTTGTAAACCAGGTTTTAGTGGGTTGCATGAATACCTTCCCTGATAATATGTTGTCATTAGATGCAGTACATGCTGTTACTGAAGGTCCTGTCCATCATCACTATGACCCTGCTTTATAAGAAGAAGGATGTCAGCTGCTGTAGGGTACAAGTATCAGAAACTCAACACCAAGCTTAGTCCAATATTATACTATTGCTACAACTTTAACTACTGTAATACTGTCCCCTTAATACAAGAATAAACCTACTATAATACTGCTTTTATATGCAAGAATATAACTACTATAATACTGCTCCTATATACAAGAATATAACTACTATAATACTGCTCCTATATACAAGAATATAACTACTATAATACTGCCTCCTATATACAAGAATATAACTACTATAATGCTGCCCCTATATAAAAGAATATAACTACTATAATACTGCTCCTATATACAAGAATATAACTACTATAATACTGCTCCTATATACAAGAATATAACTACTATAATACTGCCTCCTATATACAACAATATAACTACTATAATACTGCTCCTATATACAAGAATATAACTACTATAATACTGCTCCTATATACAAGAATATAACTACTATAATACTGCTCCTATATACAAGAATATAACTACTATAATACTGCTCCTATATACAAGAATATAACTACTATAATACTGCTCCTATATACAAGAATATAACTACTATAATACTGCTCCTATATAAAAGAATATAACTACTATAATACTGCTCCTATATACAAGAATATAACTACTATAATACTGCTCCTATATACAAGAATATAACTACTATAATACTGCTCCTATATACAAGAATATAACTACTATAATACTGCCTCCTATATACAAGAATATAACTACTATAATACTGCCTCCTATATACAAGAATATAACTACTATAATACTGCCTCCTATATACAGGAATATAACTACTATAATACTGCCTCCTATATACAGGAATATAACTACTATAATACTGCTCCTATATACAAGAATATAACTACTATAATACTGCTCCTATATACAAGAATATAACTACTATAATACTGCCTCCTATATACAAGAATATAACTACTATAATACTGCCCCTATATACAAGAATATAACTACTATAATACTGCTCCTATATACAAGAATATAACTACTATAATACTGCTCCTATATACAAGAATATAACTACTATAATACTGCTCCTATATACAGGAATATAACTACTATAATACTGTTCCTTTATACAAGAATATAACTACTATAATACTGCTCCTATATACAAGAATATAACTACTATAATACTGCCTCCTATATATAAAAATATAACTACTATAATACTGCCTCCTATATACAAGAATATAACTACTATAATACTGCTCCTATATACAAGAATATAGCTACTATAATACTGCTCCTATATACAAGAATATAACTACTATAATACTGCTCCTATATACAAGAATATATCTACTATAATACTGCTCCTATATACAAGAATATAACTACTATAATACTGCCTCCTATATACAAGAATATAACTACTATAATACTGCTCCTATATACAAGAATATAACTACTATAATACTGCTCCTATATACAAGAATATATCTACTATAATACTGCTCCTATATACAAGAATATATCTACTATAATACTGCTCCTATATACAAGAATATAACTACTATAATACCGCTCCTATATCCAAGAATATAACTACTATAACACTGACCTATATACAAGAATATAACTACTATAATACTGCTCCTATATACAAGAATATAACTACTATAATACTGCCCCTGCTGTTGGATCTGAAAAGGTTAATTCGTTTTTCCTGTGATTTATTTATATCTCCAGAATGGGGCCCAAAAATATTCGTCTCAATTTATCCATCTGCGCAGTCAGACGTCTGTCCTCTCGTCTGTCTGATAACTACCAAATACTGATTTCTGTCTGTGTCGTTGTTGGGACCAGAGAGTAAGTCAGTGGTCTCAAAACTGTGGACCTCCAGCTGTTGGAAAACTACAACTCCCAGCATGCCTCGACAGCAGTTGGCTGTCCACGCATGCTGGGAGTTTTAGTTTTGCAACAGCTGGAGGTCCACAGTTTAGAGACCACTGGAATAAAGGTAACAAGCACTGCTCATAGGACTAATGTGAACTAGTACCAGGAAGGGACTTCCCATGACCGACTATATATATTACCAGTAGTGGGGCCATGCGTGTGTTGAACGTTGACATGTGATAGCGGGGGCCGTCATGCGCCTCCGCCACCCCTGTTGTCATCTGCTCTGATCTCCAGGATGTGGTCTCTGTGTATTTATCCTAATTCTAGACCATTCATTTTCCTCTCGTCCCATGTTTTTTTTTTTGTTTTTGTTTTTTTCACCCCAAGTGACCAGGTCCCTTATTTACCGAAAAACGTCAATGGCCTAATCTGTTTATGGATCCCAGAGAATTAAATTAGATTAAAAATAGACCAGGGCTTTAATCACCGGCCCACACCACTGCTAAATTTGGCTCATATCAATGGAAAACCAGAACGTCTTGTTTCAAAGAGGCGATTTTATTTATTTATTGTTAGGGATTGCGAGTCTTAAAGTGACCATGTGTACAGGGGGGCCGGTGGCGGAAAATCCCTTCGGGAGATCCATGAGGCTTCTGTGCTTCTGCCTAGCACTGGTTTGTATCCCATGATAAAAGAATGAGAAACAGGTCATATTGCCAACCTTTTCTACCCTAGACCCAAAGCAAGGGGCATTAATCCTTCCACTACCCTAGACCACCAGGGAAGCAAATTACTACAAATTTATTGCTCTAATCAACCAAGCAAGATATTAGCCTTTCTTCTGCCCTAGACCAGCAGGGATAGTAGCATTTACCCATAGACTTTTCCAGACCAGCAGGGATAGTGACATTTACTCCTCCATTTCCCTAGAACAGCAGGAATAGTCGCAGTTGCCCATCCAGTTTCCTAGATTAGTGGGGATAGTGGTATTTACCCCTCCACTTGCCTAGACCAGTGGGGATAGTGGATGCCGCCCTCCAATTCCCTAGACCAGAAGGGATAATAGCATTTATCACACAATTTCCCTAGATCACCAAGGATAGTGGCGTTTACTTCTGCGCTTCCCTAGACCATCAGGGGTAGTGGTATTTACCCCATTGTTTCATTAGGCCACCAGGGATAGTGGCATTTACTCCTCCACTTCCCTAGATCATCAGGGATAGTAAAATGTACCTCTTCACTTTTATAGACCACCAGGGAATGGCATTTATCTCATCATTTCCCTAGATCACCAGGAATAATGGCATTTTCCCCTCCACTTCCCTAGATCACCAGGGATAATGGTATTTACTTCTCCACTTCCCTAGATCACCAGGGATAATGGTATTTACTTCTCCACTCACTTAGACCATCAGAGATCGTTGTATTTAGTCGATCATTCCCCTAGATCACCAGAGATAATGGCATTTACCTCTCCACTTCCCTAAACCATCAAGTCTAGTGGAATTTACCCCTCCTGTTCCCTAGACCATCAGCAATAAAAATACACTGCACAAAAAAATAAAAAAAAAATAAAGGGAACACTAAGATAACACATCCTAGATCTGAATGAACTAATCGTATGAAATACTTTCCTCTTTACATAGTTGAATGTGACAACAAAATCACACAAAAATTATCAATGGAAATCAAAATGTATGAACCCATGGAGGTCTGGATATGGAGTCACACTCAAAATCACAGTGGAAAACCCCACTACAGGCTGATCCAACTTTATGTAATGTCCTTAATACAAGTCCCAATGAGGCTCAGTAGTGTGTGTGGCCTCCACGTGCCCGTATGACCTCCCTACAACGCCTGGGCATGCTCCTGATGAGGTGGAGGATGGTCTCCTGAGGGATGTCCTCCCAGACCTGGACTAAAGCATCCGCCAACTCCTGGACAGTCTGTGGTGGATGGAGCGAGACGTCCCAGATGTGCTCAATCGGATTCAGGTCAGGGGAACGGGCGGCCAGTCCATAGCATCAATGCCTTCCTCTTGTAGGAACTGCTGACACACTCCAGCCACATGAGGTCTAGCATTGTCTTTAGTGTAGACAAATAAACGATGGTCCGGCACCAGATGAAAATTTGCAGCTTTATTTTCCGTATGACAAAGTAGACATACATCACACAGTAAAACCGACTCCCTCCATAGTCATACGCGTTTCATGCGCATGCGCGCTCTTCCTCAGTGACGTCATGGGTCTAACGGCAAGGGCTTTTATTCGTACCAACTCAGGTGAGGGGTAATTAATTACCTCTCCTCCTTCCAAGTTACTTGCGCTTGCCAGTAAGACCACAAGACTGGGCAGAGACTTTGTTTTTTAACACACACTTTAGTTAAAAGGAGGTATTAAAAGATAACAACACTGTATTCACACCTATATACATAGCAACATATAACAACAATTGCTTGACAGGTCTTACTGGCAAGCGCAAGTAACTTGGAAGGAGGAGAGGTAATTAATTACCCCTCACCTGAGTTGGTACAAATAAAAGCCCTTGCCGTTAGACCCATGACGTCACTGAGGAAGAGCGCGCATGCGCTTGAAACACGTATGACTATGGAGGGAGTCGGTTTTACTGTGTGATGTATGTCTACTTTGTCATACAAAAAATAAAGCTGCAAATTTTCATCTGGTGCCGGACCATCGTTTGTTTGTCTACACTGAATACTAGCACTTTGCCGAGTGCGGATCCGTGCACATTAGTGGGCTAAGGTGAGCTGTACTGAACATTTATTCTGTCTTTCTAGCATTGTCTTGTATTAGGAGGAACGAACCCAGGGCCAACTGCACCAGCATATGGTCTCACAAGGTGTCTGAGGATCTCATCTCGGTACCTAATGGGAGTCAGGCTACCTCTGGCAAGCACACGGAGGGCTTTGTGGCCCCCCAAAGAAATGTCACCCCACACCATTACTGACCCACTGCCAAACCGCCCATGCTGGAGGATGTTGCAGGCAGCAGGACGTTCTCCACTGCGTCTCCAGACTCTGTCACGTCTGTCACATGTGCTCAGTGTGAACCTGGTTTCATCTGTGAAGAGCACAGGGCGCCAGTGGTGTATTTGCCAATCTTGGTGTTCTCTGGTAAATGCCAAACGTCCTGCACGGTGTTGGGCTATAAGCACAACCCCCACCTGTGGACAACAAGCCCTCATACCACCCTCATGGAGTCTGATTCTGACCGTTTGAGTGGACACATGCACATTTGTCGTCTGCTGGAGGTCATTTTGCAGGGCTCTGGCAGTGCTCCTCCTGCTCCTCCTTGCACAAAGGCGGAGGTAGCGGTCCTGCTGCTGGGTTGTTGCCCTTCTTCAGCCTCCTCCACGTCTCCTGATGTACTGGCCTGTCTCTTGGTAGCGCCTCCATGCTCTGGACACTACACTGACAGACACAGCAAACCTTCTAGGCACAGCTCACATTGATGTGCCATCCTGGAGGAGCTGCACTACCTGAGCCACTTGTGTGGGTTGTAGACTCCGTCTCATGCTACCACTAGAGTGAAAGCACCACCAGCATTCAAAAGTGACCAAAACATCAGCCAGGAAGCATAGGAACTGAGAAGTGGTCTGTGGACACCACCTGCAGATCCACTCCTTTATTGGGGGTGTCTTGCTAATTGCCTATAATTTCCACCTGTTGTCTGTTCCATGTGAAATTGATTGTCAATCAGTGTTCTTCCTGAGTGGACAGTGGGATTTCACAGAAGTGTCAGTGACTTGGAGTTACATTGTGTTGGTTAAGTGTTCCCTTTATGTTTTTTTGAGCAGTGTCGTTTCCCCTTCAGTTTCAAAGGCCATCAGGGAAAGTGACACTCACCCCTCCACTTCAGTAGACCACCAGGGATAGCGGCACTAACCTCATCCACTTGCCTTAGACCATCTAAAATGGTGACATTCACCTTTCTCTTATCCACTACTCTGGCCTATCAGGGATGAAGGCATTAACCCCTTCATTGTCTATAGGGATGCAAGTAATTTCCCTCCAGTGCCCTAGACCATTAAGGTCTAAGCTATTAAAGGGGTTCTCCCGTGGAAAACTTTTTTTTTTTTTTTTTAAATCAACTGGTGCCAGAACAGATTTGTAAATCACTTCTATTAAAAAAAAATCTTAATCCTTCCAGTACTTTTTAGGGGCTGTATACTAAAGAGAAATCCAAAAAAAAGAAATGCATTTCCTCTGATGTCATGACCACAGTGCTCTCTGCTGACCTCTGCCGTCCATTTTAGGAACTGTCCAGAGCAGCATATGTTTGCTATGGGGATTTTCTCCTGCTCTGGACAGTTCCTAAAATGGACAGCAGAGGTCAGCAGAGAGCACTGTGGTCATGACATCAGAGGAAATGCTTTTTTTTTTTTTTTTTTTTTGGATTTCTCTTTAGTATACAGCCCCTAAAAAGTACTGGAAGGATTAAGATTTTTTTTAATAGAAGTGATTTACAAATCTATTTAAACTTTCTGGCACCAGTTGATTTAAATAAAAAAAAATAATAAATAAATAAAAAAAATACAGTTTTCCATGGGAGTACTCCTTTAACCCCTTCACTATCCACTACCCCAGACCACCAGAGAACACAATAACCCTTTCACTGCCCTAGATCTACAAGACGGCGGACATTAACCCGCCAGCACACTACACCATCAATGCTTATGACCTTAACCCTTTCACTACCAGTCTACTATCCCAGACTACTACTTCCTTTGCCCTAGACCAGTGTTTCCCAACCAGGGTGCCTCCAGCTGTTGCAAAACTACAACTCCCAGCATGCCCGGACAGCCGTAGGCTGTCCGGGCATGCTGGAAGTTGTAGTTTTGCAACAGCTGGAGGCACCCTGGTTGGGAAACACTGCCCTAGACAGACATCAGATTCTCCATGTAAATAAGAATGTGTCCATTCACTGACAGCAAGTAGAGGTCTTTACACGTTTCATCATGCAATGATCACGCCTTACGCATTTTACATATTAAACATTCTAGAAGCTGAAGGAGACAAGATGAAGGTCCGATGACTAAAGTATTTTTTAACGTATTTTGGCTCCAAAAAGGTTCCTTATACAGGAGGCACAGACCCCGATGTAGTACGGCCCCTCATATTTCTAACATGCGTCCCCTATGGTGCACGCAGGACCCCCAAGTGAATAATCCCACTGGGCACCAGGCTGTGACTGACACCATGCGGGTGGAGTGGGGGGGGGGTTGTTGATGTGAAATTGCATCCGTGGCGTTTAACCCTTCATTTGCCTCTCCCGTCTGCACATAGGAGGCTTTGTTTCTGCAAATTATTTCTATTTATAGAAGACAACAAGCAGATCTGTGATCAGGAAGCAATAAATCACCCAGACATTCCGGGCCAACCTGATGGGAAAAATGGGCTACTTCTCTTCTAGGCACAAGCCACTTAAAGGGGTACTCCGGTGGAAAACAAATTTTTTTTAAATCAACTGTTGCTAGAAAGTTAAAGGGGTATTCCGGGCAAAAACATCTTACCCCCTATCGAAAGGATAGGGGATAAGATGTCTGATCGCGGCGGGCCCCCTGTGATCTCCCTGCAGCAGCCCGCATTCTATGCGTAGCTGCGTCTGCAGTTTCGGAAACCGAGACGGGGACGTGAAGTGACACCACGCCCCCTCCATTCATTTCTATGCGAGGGGGCATAACGGCTGCAAAGCCCCCTCCCATAGACATGAATGGAGGGGGCGTGGCGTGACATCATGTCCCCATCTCGGAAGTCCGGCGGTTTCCGAAACTGCAGATACGCATAGAATGTGGGCTGCTGCAGGGAGATCGCGGGGGTCCCCAGCGGCGGGACCCCCGCGATCAGACATCTTATTCCCTATCCTTTCGATAGGGGATAAGATGTTTTTGCCCGGAATACCCCATTAAGCAGATTTGTAAATTTGTACCTCTATTTAAAAAAATCTTAATCCTTCCAGTACTTCTCAGCTGCTGTATACTTCAGAGGAAGTTCTTTTCTTTTTAAATTTCTTTTCTTTCTGACCACAGTGCTCTCTGCTGACACCTCTGTCCATGCCAAGAACTGTCCAGAGAAGGAGCAAATCCCCATAGCAAACCTCTTGTGCTCTGGACAGTTCCTGACAGGGACAGAGGTGTCAGCAGAGAGCACTGTGGTCAGACAGAAAAGAAATTCAAAAAGAAAAATTCAAAAAGAACTTCCTGTAGTATACAGCAGCTGATAAGTACTGGAAGGATTAAGATCTTTAAGTAGAAGTAATTTACAAATCTGTATAAAACTTTCTGGCAGCAGTTGATTTAAAAAAAAAAAAAAAAATTGTTTTCCCCCGGAGTACCCCTTTAACCTTTTGCAGGAAGCAGACGATTCTTGTTTGTTTTGTTTTTCTATTAATTAATTAATTCATTAATTTTTTTTGCCTTAAAAGAACAATTTGTTTTTGTTTTTGCTTTCCATTGATCGCTGGTTTCTTGTGGGACGGGTTGTATTTTTTTTTTTTTTTTTTTACCGGCCCGTTCTAAAGTACTATACAATGCATAAATTAAAAAGATATCCGTGAAATGAAAAAATATTATTCCACTTTTTTATTCTTACAGTTTTGAGTTTTATTTACATGTACAGTATCCTGTGCAGATTTAATGCTGCAGATTTTAAAGGTAAACTAAATGACTGAAGACAACATCAAATCTGCGCAGGATACTGTACGTATGAATAGACCAGTGTTTCTCAACCAGGGTGCCTGTCAGGTTGAGTCCTTCTGTGTCCTAGGGACTCTCCTGCAGTGTCTCCCCCATAGTGATATATATTATGTATAGTGTTATGTGTGTTTATGTATTAAAGGAGTACTCTGAAGCAAACTTATCTTATCCCATTGTAAAGCCAGCAATAAGTTATATAACAACCTCAATTACCTCAGTTGTCTTACTTCCACGCATCCCCGACTTTTCCGAAATCCGGAAGTACAGGCTGTCTGTCACAATTATGAATTTCGTTCCCGGGCCGCAGCCATCTTGGTAACGAAACGTCACCTTGTTCAGGATCCTCCCCGCTCTATGCCGGCCCCCCTAGCCACGACTCGATCACTCCCACCATTTGCATATTCATACAATCTTCGTTTGCACAGCCGTCATTCGCTGGGCTGTACAAACACCTCACAATGCCCCTAGCCTATCAGCGCGAGCCGGACGCGCCTGCGCACTAATCCTTTCCCGGGACCGGACATGTGATCTCTTTAGGCCAATGATATCCCTGATAGTTACGCTGTTGTAACTACCAGGGATATTCTCAAAAATGCTTAGTTAGTTTTACATAGTGGGCAAGCTCCTGTGCCAGACGCGCCTGCGCACTGCGCATCCCGGGATCGGTCATCTGTAGTCCAATGATATCCCTGATAGTTACGCTGGTGTAACTACCAGGGATATTCTAGTAGCAAGTTAGTTATCTTCATATTGTAGCCAGGGAATGGAGGGGGAGGGAGACACAGATGATTGGGGTGGGGTTAGGGGCATGGGCGGCGTTACTATTGACATTATTAGGGAGGGGAGAGCAGGAGGGAGGAGAGGGGTTGCGGAGAAGGGAGGCACGGAGGGACAGGAACTTGCAGCAAAGCAGCATGGGGGATGACGATTTTTACGTCATCCTCCACACCACCATAACCAGGAAGTGCCATGAAATACCGAGCACCACACCGGGAGAAAGGCTTGACCGATTGGAGTAAAAAGTACATGGCCAGACAGGTACAGCCATGGGGGACATTTGGGGGGTATACATTTTTAAATCAGAGTACTCCTTTAAGGACCTTTGAGGACCTTTTGAGTTGTCACATGATAATGTGTTCACATGATGTGTTTGTTACCCAGAGAGCACCAGCTAATCAGGTGACCTGCAGCTTGACCTATGGGCTTCTGGCTCAGCCCCCCTTTATAAGAGGGGGAGCCATTACAATCTCTCTCTTCCACCACATTCTCTGCTGAGATACAGTAAAGACCAGACGTCTCAGAGCCGGTGTCCAGCACATCTGGAGGCCTCAAGCCTAACCAGCAGCCACATGTCAGTAAGTCAAGTCTATGTCTACTGTCACTACCTACAGTCAAGTCAAGTCTATTATAGTCAGCGTGGCTGTCCTAAAGTCTGTCAAAGTCACTACAAGTCCCAGCAATCTACGAGGTCCTTCTGTGTTACTGGCCACCTCTCTGGGATCCTGGCCTAGGTTTAAGACACTTACCATCTGTCTACCTCAGTAAAGCTACCGTTAACCCTAACCTGGTCTTGGACTGTTATTGCCCTGACAAACCTTGGGATAGTGGTACTACCGTTCTGGTGTTTACCGGGAAAACCACACCCTGGCATCACGAACATTTAAGGATTAAGAACACCTGCTCCTGGGCTAAAACATCTGCCCCATACACCTCACCTTCGCACCCTGAGACACCACAATTGCAATTCTGGCATTGGATACAGTGGCATACCTACCGTTTGGCGAACCGGTGGGGGGTGCGCAGGCTGCCTCACAAATCAGGCCGCGCCATCATCGAAAAAATAATATAGCAGCGGGAGGCGCACTTACAGGTGGGATCGGCCTGATCGGCCGTGGATAATACGGGTGGCGGCAGTGGGATCGGCCGTGGCAGCAATCAGCAGTGGTTAAAAGGTTAATCTGATTGCTGCCTGCGGCTGTCCCAGTCCCCAGTTCGGGGCGCGCAGGGGAGCCGCGCTGACGTCACTCCACGTATGTCTGCTGGTGTGACTCCCTACCTTTGACACTAATTGAGGAAGAGTCCTGTTCCCGCTCACTGCTGCTTAGCACGGCCCAGACCTCAATTATGTGAAGAACCTTTGATGACAGAAGATCGGGGAGCTGCTACTGAAATAGTAAAAAAATAAAGAAAAGACATTTAGTTTGTGTTATAGTAATGCCAGCAGGCTACAACATGAAGGGGGTATCATGAGTACGCCAAAGAAATTATTTTATAATACACACTGTTTTTCAGAGAAAAAAAAAAATGCATCATGGAAGATGAAAAATGAGGGGGCAGTTTTTCATAGCTTTTTTTTTCCTAGACCAAAAAAAGGTCATGCTAAAGTTGTGTTTGTTTGTAGCCTTACAGAACCTTTTTTAAACTTTTTTTTCTCTAGTCCCACTAGGGGGTGTGAACATATTCAGTATACAGTGGGGATCAAAAGTTTGGGCACCCCAGGTAAAAATTTGTATTAATGTGCATAAAGAAGCCAAGGAAAGATGGAAAAATCTCCAAAAGGCATCAAATTACAGATTAGACATTCTTATAATATGTCAACAAAAGTTAGATTTTATTTCCATCATTTACACTTTCAAAATAACAGAAAACAAAAAAATGGCGTCTGCAAAAGTTTGGGCACCCTGCAGAATTTATAGCATGCACTGCCCCCTTTGCAAAGCTGAGACCTGCCAGTGTCATGGATTGTTCTCAATCATCATCTGGGAAGACCAGGTGATGTCAATCTCAAAGTTTTTAAATGCCCAGACTCATCTGACCTTGCCCCAACAATCAGCACCATGGGTTCTTCTAAGCAGTTGTCTAGAAATCTGAAACTGAAAATAGTTGATGCTCACAAAGCTGGAGAAGGCTATAAGAAGATAGCAAAACGTTTTCAGATGTCAATATCCTCTGTTCGGAATGTAATTAAGAAATGGAACAGTGGAAGTTAAAGCAAGATCTGGAAGACCAAGAAAAATATCAGACAGAACAGCTCGCAGGATTGTGAGAAAAACAATTCAAAACCCACGTTTGACTGCACAATCCCTCCAGAAAGATCTGGCAGACACTGGAGTTGTGGTACACTATTCCACTATAAAGAGATACTTGTACAAATATGGTCTTCATGGAAGAGTCATCAGAAGAAAACATTTTCTACGTCCTCACCACAAAAATCAGCGTTTGATCTTTGCAAATGAACATATAGACAAGCCTGATGCATTTTGGAAACAAGTTCTGTGGACCGTTGAGGTTAAAATTTAACTTTTTGGCCGGAATGAGCAAAGGTATGTTTGGAGAAGAAGGGGAACAGAATTTAATGAAAAGAACCTCTGCCCAGCTGTTAAGCATGGGGGTGGATCAATCATGCTTTGGGGTTGTATTGCAGCCAGTGGCACAGGGAACATCTCAGGAGTAGAAGGAAAAATGGATTCAATAAAATTTCAGCAAATTTTGGATGCTAACTTGATGCCATCTGTGAAAAAGCTGAAGTTAAAGAGAGGATGGCTTCTACAAATGGATAATGATCCTAAACACACCTCAAAATCAACGGGGGATTACATCAAGAGGCGTAAACTGAAGGTTTTGCCATGGCCCTCAATCTCCTGACCTCAACATAATTGAAAATCTATGGATAGACCTTAAAAGAGCAGTGCGTGACAGACTGCCCAGAAATCTCAAGAACTGGAAGACTTTTGTAAGGAAGAATGGGCAAAGATACCTCAAACAAGAATTGAAAGACTCTTGGCTGGCTACAAAAGGCGTTTACAAGCTGTGATACTTGACAAAGGGGGCAGTACAAGATATTAACTCTGCAGGGTGCCCAAACTTTTGCAGACGCCATTTTTTTTTCTGTTATTTTGAAAGTGTAAATGATGGAAATAAAATCTAACATTTGTTGACATATTATAAGAATGTCTAATCTGTAATTTGATGCCTTTTGGAGATTTTTCCATCTTTCCTTGGCTTCTTTATGCACATTTATACAAAATTTTACCTGGGGTGCCCAAACTTTTGATCCCAACTGTATATATTGCAGTGTACTGTGATTTTGAAGCTATCTTCCAATAGGTTGTACTAGGATTGCTAACATGGTGGACTTCACTAGGTCCCTAGCTTCCATGACTAGCCCTCAGAACCCAGCGATCAACACCTCAGTTGCTGTGGACCGTGGCATATGAGGGGTTAATAGGCTGGGATCTGAATTCTCTCACCTTTTACAAACCTCTTTGCTTCGCTCCATTCAAAGTCAATGGTACTAAGAGAAACCATACTCAACCACCCCCTGTTAGAAGGTATTCCGGCCTTATACATCTTATCCCCGATCCAAAGGGTAGGGGATAAGATGTCTGATCACGGGTCCCACTGCTGGAACCCCTGTGATGCATTCTGTGCTGGGCGCTGCCTCCGAGACGTGACGGTGACACCCCCTCGTGACGTCACACCACATCCCCTCCATTCATGTCTATGGGACATGAATGGAGGGGGCGTGGCCGTGATGTCACGTCTCGGAGGCAGCACCCGGAACAGAATGCTGGGGGCTGCCCCGAGATCAGGCCAGAAGCGGGACCCCTGTGATCAGACATCATGTCCCCTATCCTTTGGATCAGGGATAAGATCTATAATGCCGGAATACCCCTTTAAATACCTCCAACCGATCCAGGTGTCCCAGCAGCAGATGTCCACTGTCTCAGTATGTATAACCTATCCAGTGGAACGGTCAAAAAACTTTCTGGCTGTAATACCCCTTTAAGGTTGCAGCAATTTATGTTGTTGTTGTTCTTACTTTATCTTTGCATTCCATCTCTCTCTTTTTATTTTTTTATTTTTTTTTATTACTTTCCCATATGAGCACTTGTAATAATTTTTATTTTTGGATGGGATTGTAATGCTATTGTTGTTTGGGGATGGTTGTTTTTATGGCATTAACCATATAGTATGAATAACATGATAAACCTGGGTCGGTACCAAATTAATATATATATATTTTTTTAGTTTAAAGTCCCATACAAGTCTATGGGAAATATATGTTACTGCATAACTTTCGTAAGGGTGGAGATATTTCAATAATACTTAATCACATGTTACTTATATGTCCACACAAAATATATACTATAGTTAACTTAACCCTAACCTATCCTCATTTGTGAGAGTCGGGGTTTTTGATCAAAGTCCAATGCAAATCTATGGGAAATGTTTGTTCCAGCATAATTTCCATACGGCTGGAGATATTTAGATAATACTTGGTCACATGTTACTTATATGTCAAATAAAAATATATAATAGTTAAATTAACCCTAACCTACCCCCATATGTGGAGGATGGGGTTTTTAATTCAAATCCCATGCAAGTATATAGGACTTCTGGTGCCTTACTCCATAAGCTCTGCTCTGAATCTCCAGGTGAGTGTGACAGTCCGGCTGGCAAGCCACACCCTCTTCGCATTCCATGCCCCATCTTGCAAAGACATGCCTACCCTTTAAGCCACACCCCTTTTATTTTCTCCTTATAATATCTTCATCACAACTCATATAGGGATCTTGTGCCCTGGGTCTTATGCCCCGGGTTTTTGGATAAATTAAGATATAAGGTGGTGCCTGAGTTTTGTGGTTGATCATCACAACTCAGCCCCACCTGAGGACAGGATATGAGGATTAGAAATGAGGATTAGATATGAGGACAGAATATGAGGACGGGATAGGAGGACATTATATTAGGTTGGGATATGAGGTTGGGATATGGGGACGGGATATGAGGACGGGATATGAGGTCTGATATGAGGACAGGATATGAGGTCTGATATGAGGACAGGATATGGGGAATGGATATGAGATTTGGATATGGGGTCGGAATATGGGGACAGGATAGGAGGAAGGGATATGGGGACACGATATGGGAAAGGGATATGAGGTCTGAATAGGAGATTGGCATATGAGGTTGGGATATGGGGACAGGATATAGGAAGGGATATGAGGATGGGATATGGGGGTCAGGATATGAGGAAGGATTTGGGGTCAGGATATGAGGAAGGATTTGGGGTCAGGATATGAGGAAGGATTTGCGGTCAGGATATGAGGAAGGATTTGCGGTCAGGATATGAGGAAGGATTTGCGGTCAGGATATGAGGAAAGATTTGGGGTCAGGATATGAGGAAGGATTTGGGGTCAGGATATGAGGAAGGATTTGGGGTCAGGATATGAGGAAGGATTTGCGGTCAGGATATGAGGAGGGGATATGGGGTCAGGATATGAGGAAGGATTTGCGGTCAGGATATGAGGAAGGATTTGCGGTCAGGATATGAGGAAGGATTTGGGGTCAGGATATGAGGAAGGATTTGGGGTCAGGATATGAGGAAGGATTTGCGGTCAGGATATGAGGAGGGGATATGGGGTCAGGATATGAGGAAGGATTTGCGGTCAGGATATGAGGAAGGATTTGGGGTCAGGATATGAGGAAGGATTTGCGTTCAGGATATGAGGAAGGATTTGGGGTCAGGATATGAGGAAGGATTTGGGGTCAGGATATGAGGAAGGATTTGGGGTCAGGATATGAGGAAGGATTTGGGGTCAGGATATGAGGAAGGATTTGCGGTCAGGATATGAGGAAGGATTTGGGGTCAGGATATGAGGAAGGATTTGCGTTCAGGATATGAGGAAGGATTTGGGGTCAGGATATGAGGAAGGATTTGGGGTCAGGATATGAGGAAGGATTTGGGGTCAGGATATGAGGAAGGATATGGGGTCAGGATTTGAGGATGGGATATAAGGATAACATTTTCCTCCTTTGTTGCTTTTCCTCCCCCACAAAAACCGGGCAGCGCCGGGTACTCAGCTAGTGTTGTATATAATGAGGTAAATGAGAGGCCCGAGGGGCTGCTGAGCTCTGTGGTGGACACAGAGAAAAATTGAGATCCACAAAGTTTCCCAGGACGGGATTCTCGTTCATTGCAGTAATAACTCAGGAGAGGTTTATTCTGCAGTCACTGATGTTTGTTCCATTCTGGTAAATTGATAGCTGGAAATATCAGATTTACAAGGTCTCTTACATTTTCCAGTTCTATCTCTGCTTAAGAAATATTTGTTGGCTCCGGAGTGATTCGGGACGGACTCCAGCATCACCAGGATGTCACCCAATACTCCAGGGGATGGGGGAAGAGCAGAGGGGACGGCTGCAGAGAAGGGGCTTCTTCATGTTGGGGTTTTGATGAGACTCTATGTCAGTGTTTCCCAAACAGAGTGCCTCCAGCTGTTGAAAAACTACAACTCCCAGCATGCCCGGACAGCCAACGGCTGTCCGGGCATGCTGGGAATTGTAGTTTTGCAACAGCTGCAGGCACCCTGGTTGGGAAACTGTGATCTATGTAATATATCTGTATATATATATATATATATATATATATATTTTGTCAACTTTAAAGGGGTATTCCAGGAAAAAACATATATATATATATACATATGTGTGTATATATCTCAACCTGCTCCAGAAAGTTAAACAGATTTTTAAATTACTCCTATTAAAAAATAATAATAATAATCAATTATTAACAGCTGCTGAAGTTGAGTTGCTGTTTTCTGTCTGGCAACAGTGCTCTCTGCTGACACCTCTGCTTGTCTCGGGAACTGCACAGAGTAGAAGAGGTTTGCTATGGGGATTTGCTTCTAAACTGGGCGGTTCCCGAGACAGGTGTCATCAGAGAGCACTTAGACAGAAAAGAACAACTCAATCCTTTCAGTACTTATGAGCTGCTGAAGTTAAGATTTTTAAGATTTTTTTTTATAGAAGTCATTTACTAATCTGTTTAACTTTCTGGAGCCAGTTGATTTAAAAAAAAAAAAAAAAAAAACTGTTTTCCACAGGAGTACCCCTTTAATACAGGCCACTGTTCTCAACAATATGAGTGCACTCCTTTGCTGAAATACTCTGTGCTACTTGAGGATCCTCCTCTTGTATCCCACCTCTTCTGCCATCCATATATATTAGGGATGTAAGAAAAAAAATCGATTTGCGCGATTATCGCGATTTTTTCATTTGCCGATACTGAATCGATTCAAAATATTTTTGAATCGATTCTTTTAGGGATGTGGAATTTGTATCTCCTGACGCCCGGAACAGCATGTCCAGAGCATCAGGAGATACAAGTTCCACATTTGTGGAGCCGGGCAGGCCGGATCTGACACGGCGGCGCTCTGGGTGTATGGAGCGGGCTCTGACTCGTGCCCGCTCCGTACTCTGCGGCCCCCGACTGATTTCAGTAGCCGGCGGCCGCTGATTCATCACCGCCGCTAGTATCCAGCATGCGGTGCTCTGCATTGTGTATGGAGCGGGCTCCGGACTCGTGCCCGCTCCATACCCTGCAGCCCCCAGCTGTTCTCAGTAGCCGGGGGCCGCCGCTAATAGCCAGCATGCGGCGATCGCAGCGGCTGGCTATTAAAGGAGTACTCCGGCGCGCACTTTTCTCGTTTTATCCCGGCCGGGCTGCAAAATAAAAGAAAACGCACTTTCTCTTACCTGCCAACGAGCCCCCGGAGCTCCGGTACAGGTGTTCGGTCCCCGGGCTGTATTCTTCTTACTTCCTGTTAGCCCGGCACGTCACACGGAGCTTCAGCCTATCACCAGTAGAGGCGGGACATCGCTGCGGCCAGTGATAGGCTGAAGCTCCGTGTGACGTGCCGGGCTAACAGGAAGTAAGAAGAATACAGCCCGGGGACCGAACACCTGTACCGGAGCTCCGGGGGCTCATTGGCAGGTAAGGGAAAGTGCGTTTTCTTTTATTTTGCAGCCCGGACAGGATAAAATGAGAAAAGTGCGCGTTGGACTACTAGATCGCCGCTGTCAAAGCTGACAGCGGCGTCTATTGGGATATATGAATGCTCCCAGGTGGGTGATGTATCGGGATATATCGAACCGCCACACTGGTATCGCGAATCGTATCGCCAAATTCTTGGCGATTCACACCCCTAATATATATATATATATATATATATACACACACACCATTTCTATTAATAAGTATAAAAAGAGACGCTCCATTTGGTATGAACGTCCACATAACCGCACACACACACCTTTAGAGCAACGCAAACTAATTTACGATGGCCGTTCATTTCAATGTCAGACACAGCACACAACCCTACAGTGTTAGAATGTTATGTCTATATTCCTTTTATGTTACTACTAGGTTACTATAATATATGTCTTGTGGGTTGTGCGTCTTTCTGGCACCGTATATCCCCAGGTATTAATAGACGTCGCTGTAATTCTTATTTGCCTTTCCCACAGATCACGTCTCATATTAAATTCCATCCTAATGTTTGCAGACTTTTCTTGGGAGCCAATTCAAGTCTGAATATAGATATTAAGGAGTCCAGACATTCTAGAACAGTAGAAGATATTTAATGCAAGGTTGTATAGAATAGATTTTTTTTTTTTTTAGTTTTTTTCCCTTTTTTTCTAAAATTTTCCTTCTGCTTTCCGAGCATGCTGGGAGTTTTAGTTTTGCAACAGCTTAAAGGGGTATTCTGCTACTCAGCGTTTGAAACAAACTGTTCTGAACGCTGAAGCCAGCTCTGGGAGCTCGTGACGTCATAGCCCCCTCATGACGTCACCCCCCCCCTCAATGCAAGTCTATGGGAGGGGGCGTGACGGATGTCACGCCCCCTCCCATAGACTTGCATTGAGGGGGCGGGGTGTAACGCCATGAGGGAGCGGGGTTATGACGTCACAAGCTCCCGGCTCCAGCGTTCGGAACAGTTTGTTCCAAACGCTGAGCAACTGGAGTACCCCTTTAAGGGTCTATGTACATGGCAAAATTTCCAAATGCAGAATTCCGCCTCAAATTAAAGCCCATAGACCTCTATGGAATTCCGCACTCCCATTCACACTTCTGAATTCCCACAAGTGGAAATACAGAAGAGTGTATGGGACTGCGGAATCCCATAGAAGTCTATGGGCTTTAATTTGAGGCGGAATTCCGAAATCGGAAATTCTGCCGTGTGAGTAGATCTTAAGACACGCTACCTCGGGGAACCAAATGGTTTGGCAGTATAAGACCACAAAATTTCTGATGGCCTTCCATTTTCTGGCCCAGAATGGAGCGTACATACTGCCAAAGGTGCCCATTGATGGACGTAACAGCTTTGCACCTTTTTTAAGAGAGCCCCTTTTAACAGGGTCTGTTGGACGTCCTGTTACAGACTACTGGGATTCATATTGTGGCAATCTAGTAGACCTGGTTCTGTATGAACTGTTGTAAGGGGACTACATTGCTATCCAGGGACCACCCCTAAGGGAAAGCATTGATTTATAGCCTCCTCAGAGACTATTCAATGTTGGACAAAGCAGGCACTAATGAAGTAGAATAACACCCCTCTCATGTCTATGCTTTGTGAGTTTTGCCTTTCAAGAAAGTTTCAGGCCTATGATGTCCCAACTTGCCTCTTCTTTCCCACTCTCCATCCCCCTATGTCTGTCATACTTTGTTTAATTACTATTGTTTAATTTTTGTGTGCAGGAATGTTAGTGTAGCATGTGGTACGATGTATAGTTTAGGTAAACCTGTTCCGTATGTTGTACTGTCATGTATTTAAAGGAGTAGTCTGGCGCGCACTTTTCTTATTTTATCCGGGCTGCAAAAAAAAAAAAAAAAAAGATAAACTTTCTCTTGCCTGCCTACGTGCCCCCGGAGCTCTGGTACAGGTGTTTAGTCACCGGGCTGTTTGCTTCTTACTTCCTGTTAGCCTGGCACGTCACACGGAGCTTCAGCCTATCACCGGCTGCAGCGATGTCCCGCCTCAGCCGGTGATAGGCTGAAGCTCCGTGTGACGTGCCGGGCTAACAGGTAGTAAGAAGCAAAACAGCCCGGCGACCGAACACCTGTACCAGAGCTCCGGGGGCACGTAGGCAGGCAAGAGAAAGTTTTTTTTTTTTGCAGCCCGGACCGGATAAAATAAGAAAAGTGTGCGCCGCACTACTCCTTTAATGTGTGCTGGAATGTTGGTGTAGCATGTGGTATGATTTACAGTGCAGGAACACCTGTGCTGTATGTTGTACTGTCATGTATATAATGTGCGCAGGAATGTAAGTATAGCATGTGGTATGATGTATACTATAGGGATACCTGTGCTGTATGTTGTACTGTCATGTATTTAATGTGTGCAGGAATGTTAGTGTAACATGTAGTATGATGTATAGTGTACAGAAACCTGTGCTGTATGTTGTACTTTCATGTATATAATGTGCACAGGAATGTTAGTGTAGCATGTGGTATGATGTACAGTGCAGGGACAGCGGTGCTGTATGTTGTACTGTCATGTATATATTGTGCGCTGGAATGTTAGTGTAGCATGTGGTATGATGTATACTGTAGGGAAACCTGTGCTGTATGTTGTACTGTCATGTTTATATTGTCTGCAGGAATGTTAGTGTAGCATGTGGTATGATGTATAGTGAAGGGAAACCCGTGCTGGATGCTGTTCTGTCATGCTATTTATGACATTTGTAATTATTTACTGTGGGCTGCTTCTTAGCTGGCGCCATATTGCAGTAATAATGTTTATTTATGATGCTGTTCAATCAGAAAGTCAGTCATGTGGCTCCCAGCACTCAACAATAAGGTTATTTAGCACTTTTTACCTCTCAATACACAGCAGACTTTCCCCAATGGCGGATGTCTGGGTGGTGGGACATGCCCCCAAAGGTGTCTGGCATCATTTTGCCTCCATGTTCAGAGTACATTCACACTCACCAAGTCCTGCATGCATATGTATATGACAGTGTTTCCCAACCAGGGTTCCTCAAGCTGTTGCAAAATGACAACTACCAGCATGCCCGGACAGCCTTAAAGGGGTACTCCGCTGCTCAGCCTTTGGAACATTTTTTTCTGAATGCTTAGAGCCGCCTCCGGGGTGAGTGATGTCACAGCCCCGCCCCCTCATGACATCACGACCCTGCCCCCTCAATTTAAGTTTATATGACGGTCAGAGGGGGCCGGGCCGTGACGTCACCAGCCCCGGAGGCGGCTCTAAACATTCAGAACAAAATGTTCCAAACGCTGAGCAGTGGAGTACCCCTTTAAGGCCTATTTAGGTAGCTCATTGTTATTACTATTTACCATAATCAATCTTTATTTACACAAAACTTAATTAAAACTTTGTTACCTTTTCCTCCAGACGCTCGCCGAGGCTCCGCCACCGTTTCAGGGGTAGTCTGGAAGAAGCCGCCTGCTGGGTTCTGGGAAATGTTTTAGGTTGTTCTAACTCTGACCAGCAAGTAAAACCTGGCTCCACGGAGGAGCTGATTTATTAAAGTTCGGCTCCACATGGTTTCTCATTTGACCCATGTGTTCTTCCAAATTATTGCATTGTGCAGCCAACCGTCCTGAGCTTTTTTACCTCGCTGGATGTTGAAATCCCAAGGAAAATTTTGTTCCAGCTTGGCCTTTAACATCAACGTTGTGCAATGATATTTATATGATGCTATATGCTCCTTAGCCCAGAGAACAACAACCTCTCCAGCTGTAGTGGCACTACAACGCTCAGAATGCCCTAAAAGCTGAAGGCTACATACGTGCTCATCAAGTGCATATCACTTTAACCCTTTAATTGTAATTTACTTCTATTAAAAAATGGACAGTTCCCGAGACACGTGTCATCAGAGAGCACTTAGACAGAAAAAAAAACAACTCAACTTCAGCAGCTCATAAGTACTGAAAGGATTAAGATTTTTTAATTTAAGTAATTTACAAATCTTCTTAACTTTCTGGAGCCAGTTGATATATAAAAATAAAGTTTTTTTCCTGGATAACCCCTTTAAGGACTGAGCCCTTTTTCACCTTAAGGACTGAGCCCTTTTTTGCAATTCTCAATAGTTACTTGCATCCTTTCTTGGTGAAAAATCCCCAAATTTCATGAAAATTTTGCATTTTTCTAACTTTGAAACTCTCTGCTTGTAAGGAAATTGGATATTCCAAATAATGTTTAGATTGATTCACAAATACAATATGTGTTGGCATCATAAAATTGACCTATGTTTACTTTTTGAAAACATTAGAGGGCTTCAAAGTAGAGCAGCAATTTTTCAAACTTTTCATGAAAATTGCAAAATCTGAAGGGACAGATGTTACAGAACTACAATTTCCAGCATGCCTGGGCAGTCTAGGCATGCTGAGAGTTGTAGTTTTCGCAACATCTGGAGGGCTACCGTTTGGGCACCACTGTAATAGTGGTCTCCAAACTGTGACCCTCCAGATGTTGCAAAACTACAACTCCCAGCATGCCCAGACAGCCTTTGGCTGTCTGGGCATGCTGGGAGTTGCAGTTTGGCAACCACTAGGAAGGCAGCAGTAAAGATCGCTTTACTGCCACCTTCCTTGATGCTCCGCGCCGTCGCCTCCCTACCTGCGCCGCTGATCTCCGCTGATGCCACCGATGATCGCCGGGCCCCACCGCATCTCCTCCACAGGTACCGGCCGCCATCTTCTCCCCCCGTTCTGCCCGACATCCAGGGGTGGGCAGAGCGGGGGGGTTTCCATGGTAACCCCCCCATCTTCAACTGCCATTGGTCAGTACTCAGTGCTGACTAATGGCAGGGGATAGGAGGGGGTGGCACCACTGCAACCTCGCTCCTATCCCTTAGGATGATCGGGGCTTTCACTGACAACTCCGATCATCCCTATTGTACGGGCGATCGGGTCACCAGAGACCCAATCAGCCCGGAATAGCAGAAAATCTCATGTCTGAATTGACATGTGATTTCCTGCGATCGCCGACATAGGGGGGTCCCAGGACCCTCCTGGGCGATATGCCGGGATGCCTGCTGAACAATATCAGCAGGCATCCCGGTCCGGTCCCCACCCGGCGAGTAACAGGGGCCGGAAGAACATAGGGCGTATCCATACGACAGAGTCCTTAAGGACTCGGAAACGGGGGCGTATGCATACGCCCTGCGTCCTTAAGGGGTTAATAAATAATAATACATTTGGCGGAGCTGTTGGTGCGGGAGGGGGTGGGGGTGGGGGGGGGTGGACTCTGGGCCCCATGATGTATGTACATATTCCTGGCAGCGGTCGGGGCTTCTGATGGGACAGTTGTGAGTTAGTGCTGTAAATTTCCCCTGATTCTCGTCCAGAAAAACTTTTCACTTGCTTAATCTGATGGGCTCATGGGGTTTATGCTTCAGGGTGGGAAACTGCAGCTCCAGAGTCAGCGCCAACAATTGGAATTGTATACTCAGATGAAAACTTCCTTAAAGAGCACCTGTCATGAGACACATGCAACGTTATCACAACTACTATATTATAATACTGCCCCCCTGTGTACAAAAATATACAGTCATGGCTGTAAATGTTGGCACCCCTGAAGTTTTTCTAGAAAATGAAGTATTTATCACAGAAAAGGATTGCAGTAACACATGTTTTGCTATACACATGTTTATTCACTTTGTGTGTATTGGAAAAATGGAGGAAAAAAAGCAAATTGGACATAATGCCACCAAACTCCAAAAATGGTCTGGACAAAATTATTGTCACCTTTCAAAATTGTGGATAAATAAGATTGTTTCAAGCATGTGATGCTCCTTTATACTCACCTGGGGCAAGTAACAGGTGTGGGCAATATAAAAATCACACCTGAAAGCAGATAAAAAGGAGAGAAGTTCACTTAGCCTTTGCATTGTGTGTCTGTGTGTGCCGCACTAAGCATGGACAACAGAAAGAGGAGAAGAGAACTGTCTGAGGACTTGAGAACCAAAATTGTGGAAAAATATCAACAATCTCAAGGTTATAAGTCCATCTCCAGAGATCTAGATTTGCCTTTGTCCACAGTGCGCAACATTATCAAGAAGTTTGCAACCCATGGCACTGTAGCTAATCTCCCTGGGTGTGGACGGAAGAGAAAAACTGATGAAAGGTGTCAACGCAGGATAGTCCAGATGGTGGATAAGCAGCCCCAAACAAGTTCCAAAGATACTAAGCTGTCCTGCAGGCTCAGGGAGCATCAGTGTCAGCGCAAACTATCCGTCGACATTTAAATGAAATTAAACACTATGGAGAAGACCCAGGAGGACCCCACTATGGAGGAGAGGCAGGAGGACCCCACTATGGAGGAGGCCCAGGAGGGCCCCACTATGGAGGAGAGCCAGGAGGACCCCACTATGGAGGAGACCCAGGAGGACCCCACTATGGAGGAGACCCAGGAGGACCCCACTATGGAGGAGACCCAGGAGGACCCCACTATGGAGGAGACCCAGGAGGACCCCACTATGGAGGAGACCCAGGAGGACCCCACTATGGAGGAGACCCAGGAGGACCCCACTATGGAGGAGACCCAGGAGGACCCCACTATGGAGGAGACCCAGTAGGACCCCACTATGGAGGAGACCCAGGAGGACCCCACTGCTGACACAGAGACATAAAAAGCAAGACTACATTTTGCCAAAATGAACTTGAGTAACCAAAATCCTTCTGGGAAAACGTCTTGTGGACAGATGAGACCAAGATAGAGCTTTTTGGTAAAGCGCATCATTCTACTGTTTACCGAAAACAGAATGAGGCCTACAAAGAAAAGAACACAGAACCTACCAAGTGACATATGGGGGAGGTCAGTGATGTTTTGGGTTGTTTTGCTGTCTCTTGCATTGGGGGCCTTGAATGTGTACAAGGCATCATGAAATCTGAGGATTACCAATGGATTTTGGGTTGCACTGTACAGCCCAGTGTCAGAAAGCTGGGTTTGCATCTGAGATCTTGGGTCTTCCAGCAGGAGAATGACCTCAAACATACGTCAAAAAGCACCAGAAATGGATGTCAACAAAGCGCTGGAGAGTTCTGAAGTGGCAGCAATGAGTCCAGATCTAAATCCCATTGAACACATGTGGAGAGATCTTAAAATTGCTGTTGGGAAAAGGCGCCTTCCAATAAGGGTGGGTTCACACCACGTTTTTGCAATACAGTTCCCGTATACATTTTCAATATGAAAACCGTATGCATTGACTCTCCATTGAAATCTGTATGCTAAAAGATGCATCCGGTTGTGTCCGTTTTGCATCCTGTACTGTTTTGTAAATTTTTTTTCCCGTACCCAAAATGGTAGCCTACCACGGTACCAACCGTATGGAAACAGTATACTCTTTTTTAACATGGGAGTCAATGGGAACTGTAAAGAACTGTATGTGTATACGGTTCCATCCGGCTTTCACCATCTGGTTTTTGACTTAGCACACTTTTTAGTGAGTGAAAAGTTAAAAACGTATCCTTTTTTTTTCTTAAAAACGGATGCAACCGGACATTATTTTTCCAACCGTATACGGTTTTTAACCGTATATGGGTTAAAATTTGTACATATGTTTTGATACAGTTTAGTCCAGTTTTGAGGAATCAGTTTTTATCCAAAAACCTGATACGGGAACTGTATTGCAAAAATGTGGTGTAAACCCATCCTAAGAGAGACCTGGAGCAGTTTGCAAAGGAAGAGTGGTCCAACATTCCGGCTGAGAGGTGTAAGAAGCTTATAGATGGTTATAGGAAGCCACTGATTTCAGTGGGATGGACTTGCTGCGGCAGGCGGCACCCAGGTCGCTACCCCTGGCACGACTCGACCCCATAGGCGGCTGAGGTGAATGGGGGTTCAAAAGGAACAGGCAGGACGTAGTCAGGCAGATGAGGTCAGGGCAGGCGGCACAGGAGCATAGTCAGTAGGGAAGCAGAAGGTCAGTAGGCAGGTGGCTAGGAACGCGGTTAAGTCACGGAACGCAAGGTCTGGTACACGGCAAGGAACAAAGTAAAACTGCTTTCTCTAAGCCGCTAGGGCAAACAAAGATCCGGCAAGGGCAATAGGAAGGGGCTGAAACATATAAGAGAGGTACAGATGTGTGACTAATTACGGCCGCACTGGCCCTTTAAATTTCAAAGCTCCAGCGCGCTAGGAGGTGGGGGCACGCGCGCCGGAGCTGAGGCACAGAGACCGGGGACGGAGGTGAGTGACGGACTCGGACTCCCATGCGGGCGTGTCCCAAAATGCGAATCCCAGCCCCGCCAGCGGTGGACAAGGAGGAGAGGTGCGCTCACGGCCGGTATATCCGTCCGGAGCGCCGTGCATCACAGTACCCCCCCCCCCCTTTGGTCTCCCCCTCCTCTTGTGGGACAAAAATTTCTTGAGGAGATTACGGTCCAAGATGTTCTCTTCGGGCTCCCAAGACCTCTCCTCAGGACCAAATCCCCTCCAATCGACCCAAAAAAAATTTCTGACACGTACCGTTTTAGAGGCCAGGATCTCTTTAACTTGAAAAGTATCTGAAGAACAGGAGATAGGAGTGGGAGCAGAATTTTTTCTTTGAGAGAAACAGTTGATAATCAGAGGTTTGAGGAGGGATACATGAAAGGAGTTAGGAATGCGTAGAGCAGGTGGTAAACGGAGTTTGTATGTAACTGGATTGATCTTTTGTAAGACCTCGAATGGACCTAGGAATCGATGACCTAATTTGTAACTTGGGATTCTGAACCGAATGTACTTAGAAGATAACCAAACTCTATCACCAGGAGAGAAGGATGGAGGAAGTCTTCTTTTCTTGTCTGCCTGGGCTTTCATGCGGGAGGAGGCCAAAGATAATGACTGCCGGGTCTGTCGACAAATGGAAGGGAAATCTCGAACAAGTTTGTCCACGGCTGGGACACTGAAAGAAACTGGATTTGGAAAAGGAGACCGGGGATGATGACCAAAAACAAAAAACGGAGATGTCTTTGTGGATTCAGAATTTTTATGATTGTAGGAAAATTCGGCCCAGGGAAGAAGATCAACCCAGTCGTCCTAACGGGCTGAAACAAAATGACATAAATAAGTCTCCAAGATTTGATATACTCTCTCAACCTGGCCATTGGACTGGGGGTGGTAGGCAGAGGAGAAATCCAAACTGATGCCAAGGCAGGAACAGAGAGCTCGCCAGAATTTGGACACAAACTGAACTCTGCGATCCGAGACAATATTTTCTGGAAGACCATGAAGTCGGAAGATATGAAGTATTAGGTGTTTTGCCAGTTGTGGAGCTGATGGGAGACTGGGAAGTGGAACAAAATGAGCCATTTTAGAAAACTGAGCAACCACCACCCAGATGACCGTGTTATTATGTGATGGTGGAAGATCGGTAATAAAGTCCATTGCAATGTGAGTCCATGGAGTCTGAGGAATGGGCAACGGCTGCAAGAGTCCTGCGGGTCTCAGTCGAGGAGTCTTGTCTCGAGCACAATTGACACAGGAACGTACAAATTCAGAAACATCATGTTCCAGACGCGGCCATCAATAATGCCGGGAGATTAAAAGAAGAGTCTTACGTACTCCAGGATGGCCAGCCAATATAGAAGAATGACCCCAGTTTAGGACTTTGCATCTCAATCTGACTGGTACAAAAGTCTTGCCAGGAGGTACCTGTTGAAGATCGTCAGGAGCTGCTGAAATCAGACGATCAGGAGGGATGATATGTCCTGGTGTAGGATCCAAACCCACAACGTCAGAAGATCTGGAGAGGGCATCAGCTCTGATATTCTTGTTAGCTGGACGGAAATGAATGAAAAAATGACATCGGGAAAAGAACAAACTACCAACTTGCCTGACGAGGATTCAAGCGTTGAGCAGACTGAAGGTACAGGATATTTTTGTGATCAGAATAGATGCTGATCGGATAAGGAGATCCTTCCAACAAATGTCGCCACTCCTCTAAGGCAAGTTTTATAGCAAGCAGTTCACGATCTCCGATGGAGTAGTTTCTCTCCGCTGGCGAGAAAGTTTTAGAAAAGAATCCACAGGTTACTGTCTTACCCTTGGCACCTTTCTGGGTAAGGATGGCGCCCGCTCTGACGGAAGAAGCGTCAACCTCTAGGGAAAAAGCTTTTCCCGGATCAGGTCTTGATAGCATGGGGGCTGAAGCAAAGGCAGACTTTAGGCTGGAGAAAGCCTCTTCGGCCTCAGTAGGCCACAACTTAGGGTTAGCATTCATTTGGTGAGGGTGACAATGGGAGCAACCACGGAAGAAAATTGCGGGATGAACTGACGATAATAGTTGGTGAATCCTAGGAAACGTTGAATTGCCCGAAGACCGGTAGGACGAGGTACAAACTTATATACGGACGCACTGGCCCTTTAAATTTCAAAGCTCCGGCGTGCGCGCTAGGAGACGGGGGCACGCGCGCCGGAGCTGAGGCACAGAGACCGGGGATGGAGGCGAGTGACGGGCTGGGACTCGCATGTAGGCGCGTCCCGCAATGCGAATCCCAGCCCCGCCGGCGGCGGACAAGGAGGTTCACTCACGGCCGGTATATCCGGCCGGAGCGCTGTGCATCACAGTCTCACAGCTGACACCCTCCTGTCTATATAATGTCTCACAGCTGACACCCCCCTGTCTATATAATGTCTCACAGCTGACACCCCCCCCTGTCTATATAATGTCTCACAGCTGACACCCCACTGTCTATATAATGTCTCACAGCTGACTCCCCCCCTGTCTATATAATGTCTCACAGATGACACCCCCTGTCTATATAAGGTCTCACAGCTGACTCCCTCCTGTCTATATAAAGGTCTCACAGATGACACCCCCTGTCTATATAATGTCTCACAGCTGACACCCTCCTGTCTATATAAGGTCTCACAGATGACACCCCCCTGTCTATATAATGTCTCACAGCTGACACCCCTGTCTATATAAGGTCTCACAGCTGACACCCCCTTACTATATAAGGTCTCACAGCTGACACCCCCTTACTATATAAGGTCTTACAGCTGACAATGTATATCAGAGCAAACACCAAGACATAAGGGGGAGAGAACTGTCTGTAGAGCTCAGAGACAGGACTGTGTGGAGGCACAGATCTGGAGAAGGGGACAAATAAAATGTGTCTTTTACTGAAAGTTTCCATGAGAAAAGTGGACTCCATAATTCTTACAAAGAAGAAGTTTGGAACAACCAGAACTCTTCCTAGAGCTGCCACCCCAATAAACTTAGTAAATGAGGGAAAAGGGTCTTGATAAGAGGTGACCCAGAACCCAATGGTCACTCTGGCTGAGCACCAATTAACCTGGAGAAACGTCTAGAAGGTCTTCTTTTTATTGCATAACAGCAGCATAACAAAAAGTGAAAAAGGGAATTGGTCTAAAGACTGAATGCACTGTATGTATATGCCGGGTATACAGTGACCCCCCGACCTACGATGGCCCCGACATATGATAATTTCAACATGCGATGGCCCCCCAGAGGCCATCGCATGTTGAAGGCAGCATCAACATACGATGCTTTTGTATGTCGGGGCCATCGCATATATGGCTATCCGGCAGCGCAGACTGCTTCAGCTTCCACCGGATAGCCGTTTAAGGTGCCCCGTATGGTCCGCTGACGATCACTTACCTGTCCTCGGGGCTCCGGCGCATCCTCTTCGGGATCCCATGCATTGTCAGCGCTCTCCATCGACGTCATCACGTCGCTGCTCACGCCGTCCCGTCATCCAATAGGAGCGGCGTGCGTAGCGCCGTGATGGCGGCGACGGACAGCGCAGATGCCGGGGAAGCAGAGGCCTTGCCGAAGCGTCGGGGACACCCCGGGGACGCGGCGACAGCGATGGACGGCGACATCCCGGGCAGCGGTGACGAGCGGTGACGGTCCGGAGCGGCGGGGACAGGTGAGTACAACTTCCTCTAACAGTGGTCTTCAACCTGCGGACCTCCAGATGTTGCAAAACTACAACTCCCAGCATGCCCGGACAGCCGTTGGCTGTCCGGGCATGCTGGGTGTTGTAGTTTTGCAACATCTGGAGGTCCGCAGGTTGTAGACCACTGTCTTATACTTTACATTGCACGGATCCTTCAACATGCAATGGTTTCAACAAACGATGGTCCATTTGGAACGGATTACATCGTATGTTGAGGGACCACTGTACAACTCCCATCATGCACTGACAACTACAGACGTTCAGTGCATGCGGGATACCCAAATTGGGGTCTGACAATGATGTGTGTGTCCATTATACGTTATGATATGGGAGGTGTCCTGGGGGTGTTTATTTGGGGACCACGTGCCCCTATAGAGCTCCGCTGACTCATACATCTGTGTATTCCCAGACCTTCTCTGAGTGGGTTAAGAGCCACAGACTACAGCCAAGAAAATGAGAAAACACAAACCGATAAAAACCCCTTCTATCTCCATGACAACGAGTCCGAGCACTGCCGAAAAACAAATGGCTTTCTGTCTAAATATTTCCAGGAGGGTTTCCATGAGACGTGACCGGAGCCAAACCAATGATAAGATAGCGGTGTGACCCCGAACCCAACATCAATGATCTCCTTATACAGAGCCACCAATAAACCCGCCAAAGCGGAAAACACAAATTATACACCAAGTGACGCAGCTTTATTTTACAGCTTTTTATCTTCAGACTTTTCTATCAGGCAGTAAACTTCAAAGTGTTCTCACAACTTATCCCCACATCACTGCGGATTACAGAACTGTATTCCTGTACATAGGAGCGGTATTATAGTAGTTATATTCTCATATATAGGAGCAGTATTATAGTAGTTATGTTCTTGTATATAGGAGCAGTATTATAGTAGATATATTCTTGTATATAGGAGGCAGTATTATAGTAGTTATATTCTTGTATATAGGAGCAGTATTATAGTAGTTATATTCTTGTATATAGGAGCAGTATTATAGTAGTTATATTCTTGTATATAAGAGCAGTATTATAGTAGTTATATTCTTGTATATAGGAGCAGTATTATAGTAGTTATATTCTTGTATATAGGAGCAGTATTATAGTAGTTATATTCTTGTATATAGGAGCAGTATTATAGTAGTTATATTCTTGTATATAGGGGCAGTATTATAGTAGTTATATTCTTATATATAGGAGCAGTATTATAGTAGTTATATTCTTGTATATAGGAGGAGTATTATAGTAGTTATATTCTTGTATATAAGAGCAGTATTATAGTAGTTATATTCTTGTATATAAGAGCAGTATTATAGTAGTTATATTCTTGTATATAGGAGCAGTATTATAGTAGTTATATTCTTGTATATAGGAGCGGTATTATAGTAGTTATATTCTTGTATATAGGAGTGGTATTATAGTAGTTATATTCTTATATATAGGAGCAGTATTATAGTAGTTATATTCTTATATATAGGAGCAGTATTATAGTAGTTATATTCTTGTATATAGGAGGAGTATTATAGTAGTTAGATTCTTGTATATGGAAGGCAGTATTATAGTAGTTATATTCTTGTATATAGGAGCAATATTATAGTAGTTATATTCTTGTATATAGGAGGCAGTATTACAGTAGTTATATTCTTGTATATAGGAGCAGTATTATAGTAGTTATATTCTTGTATATAGGAGACAGGATTATAGTAGTTATATTCTTATATATAGGAGGCAGTATTATAGTAGTTATATTCTTGTATATAGGAGGCAGTATTATAGTAGTTATATTCTTGTATATAGGATCAGTATTATAGTAGTTATATTCTTGTATATAGGAGCAGTATTATAATAGTTATATTCTTGTATATAGGAGCAGTATTATAGTAGTTATATTCTTGTATATAGGAGCAGTATTATAGTAGTTATATTCTTGTATATAGGAGGAGTATTATAGTAGTTATATTCTTGTATATAGGAGGAGTATTATAGTAGTTATATTCTTGTATATAGGAGCAGTATTATAGTAGTTATATTCTTGTATATAGGAGCAGTATTATAGAAGTTATATTCTTGTATATAGGAGGCAGTATTATAGTAGTTATATTCTTGTATATAGGAGCAGTATTATAGTAGTTATATTCTTGTATATAGGAGCAGTATTATAGTAGTTATATTCTTGTATATAGGAGGAGTATTATAGTAGTTATATTCTTGTATATAGGAGCAGTATTATAGTAGTTATATTCTTGTATATAGAGGGCTGGGAGAATGGTAGGAGGAAACCCTTATGCAGTTTCCTGCTAATTAAAAATGCCTGGGCCGAATGGGTGGAGTGGAGTGCTGGCTGTGGAAGGAGGGAGAGACTACAAATGTGCAACACAAAAAGAGAGAAAGACAGCCGCACATCCACCATTTGTAATTTGATCTATATGCTTCTTAGCATAATTACACAGCTCTATTGTACATCGGACGTGCTGCTCCGAAGAGCTTACACTTTACTGAACTGCAGTCCTGCTGCTACCGAGAGCTTAAATACTTACCAGCTGCAGATGCACTGCACTTGAGTACTTTTCCTCTAAGGGTACGTTTGCACGGGTGGATTACCTGTGAATTTTCTGCAATTTATTTGTTGCGGAAAATCCGCAGTGGATTTTGTTACCATAGACTTCAATGTTTCAGCAGAAAATCCGCAATAGAGGCAGATTTACAGATTTTCCTTCGGACTCTTTGAAGTCAATGGTAGCAAAATCGGCTGCGGATTTTCCGCAGCAAATAAGTTGCATAAAATACACAGGTAATCCACCCATGTGAACAGACCCTTATGCAGTGTTTCCCAACCAGTGCAAAACTGCAACTCCCAGCATGTCCAGTAGCCTATGGCCGGGTATGCTGAAAGTTGTAGTTTTGCAACATCTGGAGGCAAATAGCGAAGCATCTGGATCAGATGATGCTCATATAGCGTGAAACATATGTCACTCTCTTCAGTGAATGCACCCGCTGTACTCCTATTCTGCATCCTGTATGTTAGTGGTGAGGAAAGTACTGGAGGAGACTTATTGGTGAAAACTACTTAATGGGGGCATTTACCTAATAAGAGGTTCCCTACCTACCTGACTACCTAACTACTACAACTATGGGCTTCTATCTAAAAGGGGAGGGTTCCCTACCTACTGGAGGCTTCAACCTAATAGTAGGATTTCATATTTACCTATCTTCTGGGGGTTTCTACCTAAAAGGGGAGGATTTCCTACCTATTGGGGGCTTCTACCTAATAGGGGGTATTCCCTAACCTATCTACCCACTGTTGGCTTTTATCTAATAGCAGGATTCACTACCCACCGATTTTCTGGAGGCTATTAGAGGGAATTGCTTATCTATCTTCTTTCTACCTTATAGGGGGGATTCCCTACCTACCGAAGGCTTTTACCTAATAGGAGGGGAATACTTACCTACTGGGGGCTTCTACCTAATGGGGGATTCCCTATCTAATGGGGGGGGGGGGAGGGATTCCCTACCTACTGGGGGCTTCTACCTAATAGGGGATTCTATACCTACTGGGGGTTTCTACCTAATAGGGGGAATTCCCTACCTACTGGGGCTTCTACCTAATAGGGGGGATTCCCTACCTACTGGGGGCTTCTACCTAATAGGGGGGGATTCCCTACCTACTGGGGGTTTCTACCTAATAGGGGGGATTCCCTACCTACCGAAGGCTTTTACCTAATAGGAGGGGAATACTTACCTACTGGGGGCTTCTACCTAAAGTGGGATTCCCTACCTACTGGGGGCTTCTACTTAATAGGGGGGGGGGGGGGGGATTCCCTACCTAAATACTGGGGACATATCTTAATTATGTCAGTAAGGGCCTCATGTTCCACTTCTGCCACCTCTGCTGTCACATGACATTAAAAAATATCGGTAATTGGTATCTGTGAGTACTTGAAATAAAAGTACCGCTACTTGTACGAAGTTTTATAAAAATAGTATTAAGACATCTCTAGTATAGTAAACAGCAAAGCTTGTGGGGCTTCACTGTCTTTGTAACTTCCATTAATGTTAAAGGGGTTATCCTGCCTAATATATCTTATCCCCTATACAAAGGATATGATGTCTGATCGCAGGGGTCCCATCAATCTCGGTGCAGCATTCTGGGCCGGGCGCTGCCTCCGATACGTGAAGTCACGGCCACGTCCCCTCCATTCATGTCTATGGGAGGGGGCGTGATGGTCTTTATGCTAGGGATCGACCGATATCGTTTTTTTAGGGCCGATACCGATAATCTGTGGAGGTTAGGGCCGATAGCCGATAACTTATACCGATATTCCGTTATAAGTTATCGGCTATTTATCCCCCTGCGACACCGCTGCAGATCATTGATTTAAAGCGGGCGCTTTAAATCAATGCACTGCAGTGGCTTTTGCGGTGCCATAGGTCACCGCCACCACCCGCTTCTCTCCCCCCTACCTGTCCAGGGGTCCTGGGACCTATCACCGCCACCGCTACCCCCGCCGCGCCTAGCGGTGCCTCCAGCTGTTGCAAAACTACTACTCGCAGAATGCTCGGACAGCCATTGGCTGTCCGGGCTTGCTGGGAGTTGTAGTTTTGCAACAGCTGGAGGGCCTACTGTAGGTATAGTATATTATACAGATCCCTGTCCATCCCAGACCCCTGACTCACCTTCCCAGTTGCTGCAGGGACCGTCCGGGGAGGGTGGTCCGGGCCATCCATCCTTCCTGTAGTGTCCGGCGGCATTCCGGGTGGAGGGTGAACCGGTCCGGGCTGTCCTTCTTCTCCGGGGGTGCTCTTCTCCACTCCGGGCAGGCTCCAGCCTAGTAACGCTGGATAGACGCCGCTGCACAGCGATGCACCTGACGTCACAGCGTAGCGGCGTCTATGCAGCGTACTAGGCCGGAGCCTGCCCGGAGTGGAGAAGAGCACCCCCGGAGATGAAGGACAGCCCGGACCGGTTCACCCTCCACCCGGAATGCCGCCGGACACTACAGGAAGGATGGATGGCCCGTACCACCCCCATTACGGGTAAGTTTAATTTTTTTTATTGACTCGGAGGGTGGGGGAGGAGCCCGACCGGTATATCGGTATGGGCAAAAATCCACATACCGTGGGAGAAAAAAAAAACGGTATCCGGTTCATACCGGTATACCGCCCAGCACTACGGTGGGGGGTGCGACGCAGTAGGTCGGGGGGGCAGTCGCGGTGCGGCGGGTCGGGGGGGTGGTCGCAGTGCGGTGGGGGCGGTGTGGGGGGCGGGGCATTATTGGCTTATCGGCAAGGTAATTGCCGATGCCGATAATGCCCAAAATCGTGATTATCGGCCGATAATATCGGCCATACCGATAATCGGTCGATCCCTACTTTATGCCCCCTCCCATAGACATGAATGGAGGGGGTGTGGCTGTGACATGTCTCGGAGGCAGCACCCGACACTGCACCTAGATCGCGGGGGTCCCAACAACGGAACCCCTGCAATCAGACATCTTATCCCCTATCCTTTGGATAAAATAAGATGTATAAGGCCAGAATACCCCTTTAATAAGAATTGCTAATTGCATAATACTACCGACTCTGCTGTGTTCGGCGCCCCACTACCTCCACATGGCCGCAATCAGGCTGGATAGTGCCTGGCAGCCATCTTTTCCATCTAAATGTTGCTGACTGGTTGTTGGTAGAACAATTTGTGAGAAACATCAGAACCAAGGTTTACATACCCTTCAATATTGGGATTTTCAGATTTTGATGCGATTTTCGGGTTGGACGTTACCCATACCATGGAGTTACTCCATGGCCTCCTGGCTACCTGACACAGTCTCCGTCTAGAATCTGAGGACACAGCATTATGGGACACTTATTTTTATTTTTTTTCTGCAAATTAATTTTTTAATCAGTTTAAAAAATAAAAATCTATGTTGTGTAAAACAAGGCCCGGATTTTCTAATAAAGATAATGGGGGATGTTTATCAAAACCTGTGTAGAGGAAAAGTTGCCCAGTTGCCCATAGCAACCAATCAGATCGCTACTTTCATTTTTAACAAGGTCTCTGCAAAATGAAAGCAGCGATCTGATTGGTTGCTATGGGCAACTGGGCAACTTTTCCTTTGCACAGGTTTTGATAAATCTCCCCCAATGTGATGTTTTAAAAGGGGTACTCCGGTGGAAAAAAATTTTTTTTTTAATCAACTGGGGCCAGAAAGTTAAACAGATTCGTAAATTACTTCTATTCAAAAATCTTAATCCGTCCAGTACTTATTAGCTGCTGAATACTACAGAGGAAATTATTTTTCTTTTTTGGAACACAGCGTTCTCTGCTGACATCTCTGTCCATTTTAAGAACTGTGCAGACTAGGAGAAAATCCCCCATAGAAAACATACGCTGCTCTGGACAGTTCCTAAAATGGACAGAGATGTCAGCACAGAGCACTGTGCTTGTGATGTCAGCAGAGAGCACTGTGTTTCAAAAAGAAAATAATTTCCTCTGTAGTATTCAGCAGCTAATAAGTACTGGAAGGATTAAGATTTTTTTTTAATAGAAGTAATTTACAAATCTGTTTAACTTTCTGGCACCAGTTGATAAAAAAAAATAATAAAAGTATAAGTTTTCCACCAGAGTACCCCTTTAAGAGCGATATTTACACCAATTTTGGTGTAGAAATGCTTCGGATACGTCAATGACTTTCTATTACAGTGGTCTTCAACCTGCGGACCTTCAGATGTTGCAAAACTACAACTCCCAGCATGCCCGGACAGCCGTTGGCTGTCCGGGCATGCTGGGAGTTGTAGTTTTGCAACATCCGGAGGTCCGCAGGTTGAAGACCACTGCTCTATTAGCTTATCGACAGCTTTATTGACAGTAAAGGGGGGAAAAAAAACGTAAAAACCTGGAAAATGAAACTAACGCTGTAGTAATAGGGAAGATGAGACGCCATAAATCACAGCAAAGAACCGGCTCAAGGATACAGCGCACCAAAAATGATGACACCGGCCCTTTAAATGTCCACGTAGACCTGAAACCCTGCCGAGCAGAGGGTCATCGTCTGCTAATAATTATGGGTCACTTTGCTTTTAGATGTTGGTGAGAATTTGGGAAGGCATGCAGAACAGTTCCCACTGACCAGCAGGGGTCTGGTCCGCTATTTTACCCTTTGGGGAGGGGGGGGTTGCGACTCCCAACCGTCAGCCTGGCGGGAGATTACTGGCAATGACCCGATGGTCACAACATTCTGTACTTCAATAACAACTATATTTTCTGGCCAGAAAGTCTAAAATCTCGAAATGATGGAATTTCTAAAATTGTTTGTTTATGCACAAAATTTTTTTTTTAAATTTAAAACCATATTCTAAAAATAAAAATGTTCCACTTTGGCTGTCCACTCCAGAAAACGGGACAGGAAGAAGAGTGATGTATAAAGCAGAATTTAAAGGGGTACTCCGGCGCTAAGATATCTCATCCCCAAACCAAAGGATAGGGGATAAGATGCCTGATCGTGGGGGTCCCCCGTGATCTTCCACGCCGCGCCCCGTCAGAATCAGCCCCCACGCTCCGGGTCTGATTACTAGCGATCACGGGGACGGAGCACAGTGGCATCACGGCTGCGCCCCCCTCAATGCAAGCCTATGGAGGGGGCGTGACAGCTCGTCACGCCCCCTCCATAGGCTTGCATTGAGGGGGCGGAGCGTGACCTCACACGGGGACGGAGCCGTGACGTCACTATGCTCCGGGGGCTGATTCTAACGGGGTACGGCGTGGAAGATCACGGGGGCCCCCAGCGGCGGGACCCCCATGATCAGGCATCTTATCCCCTATCCTTTGGATAGGGGATAAGATGTCTCAGCACCGGAGTGCCCCTTTAATTTTAAAGGGGTACTCTGCCGAAAAACATTTTGGGGGAGATCAAAACCTGTGCAGAGGAAAAGGTGCCCAGTTGCCCATAGCAACCAATCAGATTGCTTCTTTCATTTTTAACAAGGCCTCTGCAAAATGAAAGAAGCTATCTGATTGGTTGCTATGGGCAACTGGGCAATTTTTCCTCTGCACAGGTTTTGATAAATCTCCCCCCTTATAAGAGGTCTGATCTCCGGCACGCCACCGTGGTCATCCTTAGCGAACTTCGCTCCGTGCCGGATGACTGGCGACTATAGTCGCCACGCCCCTCCATTCAGGTCTATGGGAGGAGGCGTGACGGCTGAAGTAGTATTAGTCACGCCCCCTCCCATAGACATGAATGGAGGGGGCGTGGTGTGACGTCATGAACACAGAAGCTCCAATTTTCCATATTCCGGACGCAACTGCCCTGAGATCGTGGGGTTCTCCAGCGGCAGAACCCCCCCCCCCCCCCCCCCCCCCCCCCCCGCAGTCAGACGTCTGGATAGGTGATAAGATGTTTTTGGCGGAGTACCCTTTAACTTTTTTTTTTTTTGTGGAGTAAAAATAAAATCTCATCTAGCTGCCAACAAGTAGATGCTTTTTTGTTGATTGATCTGTTATTCTTATCATGCACCTCTAATCCCTTTAAAAAAAAATAAAAAAAACACTTCTGGAATTTATGTTTCTTTTATATTTTGCTTATACAGCGCAGCAAAGGCTATTATTAGAGAATAATAGAGGTTCTTGTGCATGCGTTGTGTTTACCTCTTTTAGCTGATGTGGCAGGCATGAGTTTTCAGCCATATTGATTTCAGAACAGAAATTATTTTCTTATGCTGCCTACATTTCCCATAAATCCTCTGGCTTTGCAGAGAAAGGGAATGGAGTCTCATCACTGAAATTTTACCTAATGAGACCAACCTAATCACCTGGCGAGACTGCAGCAACCAGAAGCCTAAACTGCTGAGACTCGTAAGCATTTTCTTTCAAAGTGCGTTTTGTTTTTTTTAGATAAATATGATTTCACCTATAATCGCAATGTAGGTGTTTTATGCAGGTCTGAAGTCTTAAGGGTACATTTACATGGGCGGATTACCTGCAGAATTTCCGCAGGGTATTTGCTGCGGGAAATCCGCAGCGGATTTTGCTACCATTGACTTCAATGGGTCTGCAGAAAAATCTGCAAATCTGCCTCTATTGCGGATTTATTGCTGACCTATTGAAGTCAATAGTAGCAAAATCCGCTGCAGATTTTCTGCAGAAAATATGCTGCGAAAATTCCAAAGGTAATCCACCTGTTAGACTGTTTATATGACGCATTTTTTGACACATTTTCACCGTGTCTTGGCTGCAATATTCCAATATCCCTGTAAACAAAATATGTTTCTACTGCTATTTGTGAAACTGCAGTATATAGCATCATTCTTGCTGCAATTTTGGGAACATCGTAGCAAAAACAGGAACAAACCCATAAAAAAAAAGGTGAACACAACCTCAGGGGAGGTGTATAACTACTATAGACTGTATCCTGATCCCATAGAGATAGCAGCAGTATACAGATAGAACTGGAGGGGAGGTGTATTAACTACTATATATCCTGATCCCATAGAGATAGCAGCAGAATACAGATAGAGATGGGGAGGAGGGGTATACAGATAGAGCTGGAGGGAAGGTATATAACTACTATATATCCTGATCACATATAGATAACAGCAGCAGTATACAGATAAAGTTGGAGGGGAGGTGTATAACTACTATATATCCTGATCACAAAGATAGCAGCAGCAGCATATAGATAGAGCTGGAGGGAAGGTGTATATGTCTACTATATATCCTGATCTCATAGCAATATGCGCAGCAGTATACAGACAGAGCTGGAGGGGAGGTGTATAACTACTATATATCCTGATCCCATAGAAATAACAGCAGCAGTATACAGATAGAGCTGGAGGGGAGGTGTATAACTACTTTATATCCTGATCTCACAGAGATAGCAGCAGTATACAGATAAAGCTGGAGGGGAGGTGTATAACTACTATATATCCTGATCAAATATAGATAACAGCAGCAGTATACAGATAAAGTTGGAGGGGAGGTGTATAACTACTATATATCCTGATCCCATAGAGATAGCAGCAGAATACAGATAGAGATGGGGAGGAGGGGTATACAGATAGAGCTGGAGGGAAGGTATATAACTACTATATATCCTGATCACATATAGATAACAGCAGCAGTATACAGATAAAGTTGGAGGGGAGGTGTATAACTACTATATATCCTGATCACAAAGATAGCAGCAGCAGCATATAGATAGAGCTGGAGGGAAGGTGTATATGTCTACTATATATCCTGATCTCATAGCAATATGCGCAGCAGTATACAGACAGAGCTGGAGGGGAGGTGTATAACTACTATATATCCTGATCCCATAGAAATAACAGCAGCAGTATACAGATAGAGCTGGAGGGGAGGTGTATAACTACTATATATCCTGATCTCACAGAGATAGCAGCAGTATACAGATAGAGCTGGAAAGGCTTGTGCCAGCAACCGTGTCAGATTTTTCCGATCTGCGATCTGATCTAAATCCATCTGCACTGATACATTGTACCAAACTATCAGGACAGAAGAGAGATTTTTTCTCTGCTGATATATTTATCTGACTGAAGATGATTAGACCCTTATTATCCATTTTCCTGGTCTTGTTTTGTTCACTTATTTTTATCCAGGAACGGGGCGAGAACTGAGACCACCGATGCCCGGTAAGTAATAGATACCAGCAGGATGTTCTGTCTCTGCTCTTGATTTAACCTGTAGTGATGTAGCAGAGCTGACTGTCGTTTAGCTCCTCAGGGCTATGTTGTAATGTCACGATATGACAATAGTAACTCAGCTTTGCTACATCTGTGTATGGCAGTGTTTCCCAACCAGGGTGCCTCCAGCTGTTGCAGAACTACATCTCCCAGCATGCCCGGACAGCCAACGGCTGTCCGGGCATGCTGGGAGATGTAGTTCTGCAACAGCTGGAGGCACCCTGGTTGGGAAACACTGGTCTATGGGCTTCTCAGGCTGAGATCCGGGGGGTCTGTGAGGGGTTAAGAGACGGAGCGCACTTGGTGCTCCCGCTGGGACGTGTAAACATATTCTTGGCAGGATGAGGTTTGGTTATGAAATGTGCTGCCCGGCAAAGCTTCAGACGCAAAAAGAAATCCATCTTCTCCTCTCTGCAAATCCAATTACCAAATACAGCCAGCAGGTCATGTTATTCCAGAGCTACCGGAGAGACACAGCCAAGTCCAACCGCCATCCTACCGGGGGCTCCGACTATACAGAAAGGGGAAGTTACCTCCCATCCCGGACCCAGGTATATAGATCCTATACAGTATGAGGTCATCACATGAAGTTACCTCATCCTGGCCCCAGGTATATAGATCCTATACAGTATGATGTCATCACATGGAGTTACCTCATCCTGGCCCCAGGTATAGAGATCCTATACAGTATGATGTCATCACATGGAGTTACCTCATCCTGGCCCCAGGTATAGACATCCTATACAGTATGATGTCATCACATGGAGTTACCTCATCTTGGCCCCAGGTATATAGATCCTCTACAATATAATGTCATCACATGGAGTTACCTCCCATCCCGGCCCCAGGTATATAGATGCTATACAGTATGATGTCATCACATGGATTTACCTCCCATCCTGGCCCCAGGTATATAGATCTATACAGTATGATGTCATCACATGGAGTTACTTCCCATCCTGGCACCAGCTATATAGATCCTATACAGTATGATGTCATCACATGGAGTTACCTCCCATCCTAGCCCCAGGTATATAGATTCTATACAGTATGATGTCATCACATGGAGTTACCTCCCATCCTGGCCCCAGGTATATAGATCTATACCGTATGAGGTCATCACATAGAGTTACCTCACATCATGGCCCCAGGTATATAGATCCTATACAGTATGATGTCATCACATGGAGTTACCTCATCTTGGCCCCAGGTATATAGATCCTCTACAGTATGATGTCATCACATGGAGTTACCTCCCATCCCGGCCCCAGGTATATAGATGTTATACAGTATGATGTCATCACATGGATTTACCTCCCATCCTGGCCCCAGGTATATAGATCCTATACAATATGATGTCATCATATGGAGTTACCTCCCATCCCGGCCCCAGGTATATAGATGCTATACAGTATGATGTCATCACATGGAGTTACCTCCCATCCTGACCCCAGGTATATAGATCCTATACAGTATGATGTCATCACATGGAGTTACCTCATCCTGGCCCCAGGTATATAGATCCTATACAGTATGATGTCCTCACATGGAGTTACCTCCCATCCTGGCCCCAAGGTATATAGATCCTATACAGTATGATGTGATTAAATGGAGTTACCTCCCATCCTGGCCCCAGCTATATAGATCCTATACAGTATGATGTCATCATATGGAGTTACCTCCCAGCCTGGCCCCAGCTATATAGATCCTAAACAGTATGATGTCATCACATGGAGTTACTTCCCAACCTGACCCCAGGTATATAGATCCTATACAGTATGATGTCATCACATAGTTACCTCATCCTGGCCCCAGGTATATAGATCCTATACATTATGATGTCATCACATGGAGTTACCTCACCCTGGCCCCAGGTATATAGATCTATACAGTATGATGTCATCACATGGAGTTACCTCCCATCCTGACCCCAGGTATATAGATCCTATACAGTATGATGTCATCACATGGAGTCACCTCCCATCCTGGCCCCAGGTAAAGGGTGGTTGCACTGTATTAGCCCCACATTTTCAGCACTGCACAATCCTGTGTCCTAGCAATAAATATTGGGTGAATTGGACTGTATGACCTGGGCTGACCCTGGACGACATAGCAGCTTAGCCTCTTGGTAAAAGTCATAACCTCCTGTGATGTTAGTGGAAATGGGGGCATCAACGTATGAAACCTCCCGGGCACAGAGAGCAGGGTACATCTTGTACAGCGCCGCTGCATACGTCTGTGCTATGTAAATAATGGCTAATAATGCTTCTCCGCAGTCCTTACGTCCTGCCAGGTACAGAGTTGGAAACACTTCTATTTCTCTTCAAGATGGGTTAATTGAGCATAAGACGTTCTCCTTTAAGATTGTTCAGATTGTATAATCTCCTGACGTCACCCGCCCTGTTGTTTAGACTCCTATATACACAGACGTCAGCGAAAAGGCCAGAACAAATGGCAAGTGCTCTCAGGAAGAAATCAGGTGGGGAGCGACTGCGGCCTCTGCTGGAGAAAGAGCGGAACTACAAACAATGATGTCAGGAAGATTCTAAAACTTTTAAACTCTTTGAACTGGATTACTAGATTTATGCAAGAAAGAAAAACATGACACACTGTTATGGGGGGATCTGTAGACGACACACTGTTATGGGGGATCTGTAGACGACACACTGTTATGGGGGATCTGTAGACGACACACTGTTATGGGGGATCTGTAGACGACACACTTATGGGGGATCTGTAGACGACACACTTATGGGGGATCTGTAGACGACACACTGTTATGGGGGATCTGTAGACGACACACTGTTATGGGGGATCTGTAGACGACACACTGTTATGGGGGATCTGTAGACGACACACTGTTATGGGGGATCTGTAGACGACACACTGTTATGGGGGATCTGTAGACGACACACTTATGGGGGATCTGTAGACGACACACTTATGGGGGATCTGTAGACGACACACTTATGGGGGATCTGTAGACGACACACTTATGGGGGATCTTTAGACGACACACTGTTATGGGGGATCTGTAGACGACACACTGTTATGGGGGATCTGTAGACGACACACTGTTATGGGGGATCTGTAGACGACACACTGTTATGGGGGATCTGTAGACGACACACTGTTATGGGGGATCTGTAGACGACACACTGTTATGGGGGATCTGTAGACGACACACTGTTATGGGGGATCTGTAGACGACACACTGTTATGGGGGATCTGTAGACGACACACTGTTATGGGGGATCTGTAGACGACACACTGTTATGGGGGATCTGTAGACGACACACTGTTATGGGGGATCTGTAGACGACACACTGTTATGGGGGATCTGTAGACGACACACTGTTATGGGGGATCTGTAGACGACACACTGTTATGGGGGATCTGTAGACGACACACTGTTATGGGGGATCTGTAGACGACACACTGTTATGGGGGATCTGTAGACGACACACTGTTATGGGGGATCTGTAGACGACACACTGTTATGGGGGATCTGTAGACGACACACTGTTATGGGGGATCTGTAGACGACACACTGTTATGGGGGATCTGTAGACGACACACTGTTATGGGGGATCTGTAGAAGACACACTGTTATGGGGGATCTGTAGACGACACACTGTTATGGGGGATCTGTAGACGACACACTGTTATGGGGGATCTGTAGACGACACACTGTTATGGGGGATCTGTAGACGACACACTGTTATGGGGGATCTGTAGACGACACACTGTTATGGGGGATCTGTAGACGACACACTGTTATGGGGGATCTGTAGACGACACACTGTTATGGGGGATCTGTAGACGACACACTGTTATGGGGGATCTGTAGACGACACACTGTTATGGGGGATCTGTAGACGACACACTGTTATGGGGGATCTGTAGACGACACACTGTTATGGGGGATCTGTAGACGAGACACTGTTATGGGGGATCTGTAGATGACACTGTTATGGGGGATCTGTAGATGACACTGTTATGGGGGATCTGTAGATGACACTGTTATGGGGGATCTGTAGATGACACTGTTATGGGGGATCTGTAGATGACACTGTTATGGGGGATCTGTAGATGACACTGTTATGGGGGATCTGTAGATGACACAACATCTAAGGAGAGGAGACATTATATATAAGGAGAGGAGACATTATATCTAAGGAGAGGAGACATTATATATAAGGAGAGGAGACACTATATATCAGGAGAGGAGACATTATATCTAAGGAGAGGAGGCATTATATATAAGGAGAGGAGACACTATATCTAAGGAGAGGAGACACTATATCTAAGGAGAGGAGACACTATATATAAGGAGAGGAGACACTATATATAAGGAGAGGAGACACTATATATAAGGAGAGGAGACACTATATATAAGGAGAGGAGACACTATATATAAGGAGAGGAGACACTATATATAAGGAGAGGAGACATATCTAAGGAGAGGAGGCATTATATATAAGGAGAGGAGACACTATATATAAGGAGAGGAGACACTATATCTAAGGAGAGGAGGCATTATATATAAGGAGAGGAGACACTATATATAAGGAGAGGAGACACTATATATAAGGAGAGGAGACATTATATCTAAGGAGAGGAGGCATTATATATAAGGAGAGGAGACACTATATATAAGGAGAGGAGACACTATATATAAGGAGAGGAGACATTATATCTGAGGAGAGGAGGCATTATATATAAGGAGAGGAGACACTATATATAAGGAGAGGAGGCATTATATCTAAGGAGAGGAGGCATTATATCTAAGGAGAGGAGGCATTATATCTAAGGAGAGGAGACACTATATATAAGGAGAGGAGACATTATATCTAAGGAGAGGAGGCATTATATCTAAGGAGAGGATACATTATATCTAAGGAGAGGAGGCATTATATCTAAGGAGAGGAGGCATTATATCTAAGGAGAGGAGGCATTATATCTAAGGAGAGGAGACACTATATCTAAGGAGAGGAGACATTATATCTAAGGAGAGGAGGCATTATATCTAAGGAGAGGAGGCATTATATCTAAGGAGAGGAGACATTATATCTAAGGAGAGGAGGCATTATATCTAAGGAGAGGAGACATTATATCTAAGGAGAGGAGGCATTATATCTAAGGAGAGGAGGCATTATATCTAAGGAGAGGAGGCATTATATCTAAGGAGAGGAGGCATTATATCTAAGGAGAGGAGGCATTATATCTAAGGAGAGGAGACACTATATCTAAGGAGAGGAGGCACTATATCTAAGGAGAGGAGGCACTATATCTAAGGAGAGGAGGCACTATAAGGAGAGGAGGCATTATATCTAAGGAGAGGAGGCACTATATCTAAGGAGAGGAGGCACTATAAGGAGAGGAGACATTATATCTAAGGAGAGGAGACATTATATCTAAGGAGAGGAGGCATTATATCTAAGGAGAGGAGACATTATATCTAAGGAGAGGAGGCATTATATCTAAGGAGAGGAGACATTATATCTAAGGAGAGGAGGCATTATATCTAAGGAGAGGAGGCATTATATCTAAGGAGAGGAGGCATTATATCTAAGGAGAGGAGACACTATATCTAAGGAGAGGAGGCACTATATATAAGGAGAGGAGGCACTATATCTAAGGAGAGGAGGCACTATAAGGAGAGGAGGCATTATATCTAAGGAGAGGAGACACTATATCTAAGGAGAGGAGGCATTATATCTAAGGAGAGGAGGCATTATATCTAAGGAGAGGAGACATTATATCTAAGGAGAGGAGGTACTATATCTAAGGAGAGGAAGCATTATATCTAAGGAGAGGAGGCATTATATCTAAGGAGAGGAGGCACTATATATAAGGAGAGGAGGCACTATATATAAGGAGAGGAGACACTATATCTAAGCAGAGGAGGCACTATAAGGAGAGGAGGCATTATATCTAAGGAGAGGAGGCACTATATATAAGGAGAGGAGGCACTATATATAAGGAGAGGAGACACTATATCTAAGCAGAGGAGGCACTATAAGGAGAGGAGGCATTATATCTAAGGAGAGGAGGCATTATATCTAAGGAGAGGAGGCACTATATCTAAGGAGAGGAGGCACTATATATAAGGAGAGGAGGCACTATATATAAGGAGAGGAGGCACTATATATAAGGAGAGGAGGCACTATATATAAGGAGAGGAGACACTATATCTAAGCAGAGGAGGCACTATAAGGAGAGGAGGCATTATATCTAAGGAGAGGAGGCATTATATCTAAGGAGAGGAGACACTATATCTAAGGAGAGGAGGCATTATATCTAAGGAGAGGAGGCATTATATCTAAGGAGAGGAGACACTATATCTAAGGAGAGGAGGCACTATATCTAAGGAGAGGAGGCATTATATATAAGGAGAGGAGGCATTATATCTAAGGAGAGGAGGCATTATATATAAGGAGAGGAGACATTATATCTAAGGAGAGGAGACATTATATCTAAGGAGAGGAGACATTATATCTAAGGAGAGGAGACATTATATCTAAGGAGAGGAGACACTATATCTAAGGAGAGGAGACATTATATCTAAGGAGAGGAGACACTATATCTAAGGAGAGGAGACATTATATCTAAGGAGAGGAGGCATTATATCTAAGGAGAGGAGACACTATATCTAAGGAGAGGAGACATTATATCTAAGGAGAGGAGGCATTATATCTAAGGAGAGGAGGCATTATATCTAAGGAAAGGAGGCACTATATATAAGGAGAGGATGCATTATATCTAAGGAGAGGAGACATTATATCTAAGGAGAGGAGACACTATATCTAAGGAGAGGAGACATTATATCTAAGGAGAGGAGACACTATATCTAAGGAGAGGAGACATTATATCTAAGGAGAGGATACATTATATATAAGGAGAGGAGGCATTATATCTAAGGAGAGGAGGCACTATATCTAAGGAGAGGAGGCACTATATCTAAGGAGAGGAGACACTATATCTAAGGAGAGGAGACACTATATATAAGGAGAGGAGGCATTATATATAAGGAGAGGAGGCATTATATATAAGGAGAGGAGGCACTATATCTAAGGAGAGGAGGCACTATATCTAAGGAGAGGAGACATTATATCTAAGGAGAGGAGGCATTATATCTAAGGAGAGGAGACACTATATGTAAGGAGAGGAGACACTATATCTAAGGAGAGGAGACATTATATATAAGGAGAGGAGACACTATATATAAGGAGAGGAGACACTATATCTAAGGAGAGGAGGCATTATATCTAAGGAGAGGAGGCATTATATCTAAGGAGAGGAGACATTATATCTAAGGAGAGGAGGCATTATATCTAAGGAGAGGAGGCATTATATCTAAGGAGAGGAGGCACTATATCTAAGGAGAGGAGGCACTATAAGGAGAGGAGACATTATATCTAAGGAGAGGAGACATTATATCTAAGGAGAGGAGGCATTATATCTAAGGAGAGGAGACATTATATCTAAGGAGAGGAGGCATTATATCTAAGGAGAGGAGACATTATATCTAAGGAGAGGAGGCATTATATCTAAGGAGAGGAGGCATTATATCTAAGGAGAGGAGGCATTATATCTAAGGAGAGGAGACACTATATCTAAGGAGAGGAGGCACTATATATAAGGAGAGGAGGCACTATATCTAAGGAGAGGAGGCACTATAAGGAGAGGAGGCATTATATCTAAGGAGAGGAGACACTATATCTAAGGAGAGGAGGCATTATATCTAAGGAGAGGAGGCATTATATCTAAGGAGAGGAGACATTATATCTAAGGAGAGGAGGCATTATATCTAAGGAGAGGAGGCACTATATATAAGGAGAGGAGGCACTATATATAAGGAGAGGAGACACTATATCTAAGCAGAGGAGGCACTATAAGGAGAGGAGGCATTATATCTAAGGAGAGGAGGCACTATATATAAGGAGAGGAGGCACTATATATAAGGAGAGGAGACACTATATCTAAGCAGAGGAGGCACTATAAGGAGAGGAGGCATTATATCTAAGGAGAGGAGGCATTATATCTAAGGAGAGGAGGCACTATATCTAAGGAGAGGAGGCACTATATATAAGGAGAGGAGGCACTATATATAAGGAGAGGAGGCACTATATATAAGGAGAGGAGGCACTATATATAAGGAGAGGAGACACTATATCTAAGCAGAGGAGGCACTATAAGGAGAGGAGGCATTATATCTAAGGAGAGGAGGCATTATATCTAAGGAGAGGAGACACTATATCTAAGGAGAGGAGGCATTATATCTAAGGAGAGGAGGCATTATATCTAAGGAGAGGAGACACTATATCTAAGGAGAGGAGGCACTATATCTAAGGAGAGGAGGCATTATATATAAGGAGAGGAGGCATTATATCTAAGGAGAGGAGGCATTATATATAAGGAGAGGAGACATTATATCTAAGGAGAGGAGACATTATATCTAAGGAGAGGAGACATTATATCTAAGGAGAGGAGACATTATATCTAAGGAGAGGAGACACTATATCTAAGGAGAGGAGACATTATATCTAAGGAGAGGAGACACTATATCTAAGGAGAGGAGACATTATATCTAAGGAGAGGATACATTATATCTAAGGAGAGGAGGCATTATATCTAAGGAGAGGAGACACTATATCTAAGGAGAGGAGACATTATATCTAAGGAGAGGAGGCATTATATCTAAGGAGAGGAGGCATTATATCTAAGGAGAGGAGGCACTATATATAAGGAGAGGAGACATTATATCTAAGGAGAGGAGGCATTATATCTAAGGAGAGGAGACACTATATGTAAGGAGAGGAGACACTATATCTAAGGAGAGGAGACATTATATATAAGGAGAGGAGACACTATATATAAGGAGAGGAGACACTATATCTAAGGAGAGGAGACATTATATCTAAGGAGAGGAGACATTATATCTAAGGAGAGGAGACATTATATCTAAGGAGAGGAGGCATTATATCTAAGGAGAGGAGGCATTATATCTAAGGAGAGGAGACATTATATCTAAGGAGAGGAGACATTATATCTAAGGAGAGGAGGCATTATATCTAAGGAGAGGAGACATTATATCTAAGGAGAGGAGACACTATATCTAAGGAGAGGAGACACTATATCTAAGGAGAGGAGGCACTATATCTAAGGAGAGGAGACACTATATCTAAGGAGAGGAGACATTATATCTAAGGAGAGGATACATTATATCTAAGGAGAGGAGACACTATATCTAAGGAGAGGAGACATTATATCTAAGGAGAGGAGACACTATATCTAAGGAGAGGAGACATTATATCTAAGGAGAGGAGGCACTATATCTAAGGAGAGGAGGCACTATATCTAAGGAGAGGAGACACTATATCTAAGGAGAGGAGACACTATATATAAGGAGAGGAGGCATTATATATAAGGAGAGGAGGCATTATATATAAGGAGAGGAGGCACTATATCTAAGGAGAGGAGGCACTATATCTAAGGAGAGGAGACACTATATATAAGGAGAGGAGACACTATATCTAAGGAGAGGAGGCATTATATCTAAGGAGAGGAGGCATTATATCTAAGGAGAGGAGACATTATATCTAAGGAGAGGAGGCATTATATCTAAGGAGAGGAGGAATTATATATAAGGAGAGGAGACATTATATCTAAGGAGAGGAGGCATTATATCTAAGGAGAGGAGACATTATATCTAAGGAGAGGAGGCATTATATCTAAGGAGAGGAGGAATTATATATAAGGAGAGGAGACATTATATCTAAGGAGAGGAGGCATTATATCTAAGGAGAGGAGGCATTATATCTAAGGAGAGGAGACACTATATCTAAGGAGAGGAGACACTATATCTAAGGAGAGGAGGCATTATATCTAAGGAGAGGAGACATTATATCTAAGGAGAGGAGACATTATATCTAAGGAGAGGAGACATTATATCTAAGGAGAGGAGACATTATATCTAAGGAGAGGAGACATTATATCTAAGGAGAGGAGACACTATATCTAAGGAGAGGAGGCATTATATCTAAGGAGAGGAGGCACTATATCTAAGGAGAGGAGGCACTATATCTAAGGAGAGGAGACACTATATCTAAGGAGAGGAGACATTATATCTAAGGAGAGGAGACATTATATCTAAGGAGAGGAGACATTATATCTAAGGAGAGGAGACATTATATCTAAGGAGAGGAGACACTATATCTAAGGAGAGGAGACATTATATCTAAGGAGAGGAGACATTATATCTAAGGAGAGGAGACATTATATCTAAGGAGAGGAGACACTATATCTAAGGAGAGGAGGCATTATATCTAAGGAGAGGAGACACTATATCTAAGGAGAGGAGGCATTATATCTAAGGAGAGGAGACATTATATCTAAGGAGAGGAGACACTATATATAAGGAGAGGAGGCACTATATCTAAGGAGAGGAGGCATTATATCTAAGGAGAGGAGACATTATATCTAAGGAGAGGAGACATTATATCTAAGGAGAGGAGACACTATATCTAAGGAGAGGAGGCATTATATCTAAGGAGAGGAGACACTATATCTAAGGAGAGGAGGCATTATATCTAAGGAGAGGAGACATTATATCTAAGGAGAGGAGACACTATATATAAGGAGAGGAGGCACTATATCTAAGGAGAGGAGGCATTATATCTAAGGAGAGGAGGCATTATATCTAAGGAGAGGAGGCATTATATCTAAGGAGAGGAGACATTATATCTAAGGAGAGGAGGCATTATATCTAAGGAGAGGAGACATTATATCTAAGGAGAGGAGACATTATATCTAAGGAGAGGAGACATTATATCTAAGGAGAGGAGACATTATATCTAAGGAGAGGAGGCACTATATATAAGGAGAGGAGGCACTATAAGGAGAGGAGGCATTATATCTAAGGAGAGGAGACACTATATCTAAGGAGAGGAGACACTATATCTAAGGAGAGGAGACATTATATCTAAGGAGAGGAGACACTATATCTAAGGAGAGGAGACATTATATCTAAGGAGAGGAGACACTATATCTAAGGAGAGGAGGCATTATATCTAAGGAGAGGAGGCATTATATCTAAGGAGAGGAGACATTATATCTAAGGAGAGGAGACACTATATCTAAGGAGAGGAGACATTATATCTAAGGAGAGGAGACACTATATCTAAGGAGAGGAGGCATTATATCTAAGGAGAGAAGACATTATATCTAAGGAGAGGAGGCATTATATCTAAGGAGAGGAGACATTATATCTAAGGAGAGGAGACACTATATCTAAGGAGAGGAGGCACTATATCTAAGGAGAGGAGGCATTATATCTAAGGAGAGGAGACACTATATCTAAGGAGAGGAGACACTATATCTAAGGAGAGGAGGCATTATATCTAAGGAGAGGAGACACTATATCTAAGGAGAGGAGACACTATATCTAAGGAGAGGAGACATTATATCTAAGGAGAGGAGACACTATATCTAAGGAGAGGAGACATTATATCTAAGGAGAGGAGACACTATATCTAAGGAGAGGAGGCACTATATCTAAGGAGAGGAGACATTATATCTAAGGAGAGGAGACACTATATCTAAGGAGAGGAGACACTATATCTAAGGAGAGGAGGCATTATATCTAAGGAGAGGAGACATTATATCTAAGGAGAGGAGACATTATATCTAAGGAGAGGAGACATTATATCTAAGGAGAGGAGACACTATATCTAAGGAGAGGAGACACTATATCTAAGGAGAGGAGGCATTATATCTAAGGAGAGGAGACATTATATCTAAGGAGAGGAGACACTATATCTAAGGAGAGGAGGCATTATATCTAAGGAGAGGAGACATTATATCTAAGGAGAGGAGGCATTATATCAAAGGAGAGGAGACATTATATCTAAGGAGAGGAGGCATTATATCTAAGGAGAGGAGGCATTATATCTAAGGAGAGGAGACATTATATCTAAGGAGAGGAGGCATTATATCTAAGGAGAGGAGATATTATATCTAAGGAGAGGAGACACTATATCTAAGGAGAGGAGGCACTATATCTAAGGAGAGGAGACATTATATCTAAGGAGAGGAGGCACTATATCTAAGGAGAGGAGACATTATATCTAAGGAGAGGAGACACTATATCTAAGGAGAGGAGGCATTATATCTAAGGAGAGGAGACATTATATCTAAGGAGAGGAGGCATTATATCTAAGGAGAGGAGATATTATATCTAAGGAGAGGAGACACTATATCTAAGGAGAGGAGGCACTATATCTAAGGAGAGGAGACATTATATCTAAGGAGAGGAGGCATTATATCTAAGGAGAGGAGACATTATATCTAAGGAGAGGAGACACTATATATAAGGAGAGGAGGCATTATATATAAGGAGAGGAGGCATTATATCTAAGGAGAGGAGACACTATATATAAGGAGAGGAGACACTATATATAAGGAGAGGAGACACTATATATAAGGAGAGGAGACACTATATCTAAGGAGAGGAGGCATTATATCTAAGGAGAGGAGGCATTATATATAAGGAGAGGAGATATTATATCTAAGGAGAGGAGACACTATATATAAGGAGAGGAGACACTATATATAAGGAGAGGAGGCATTATATATAAGGAGAGGAGATATTATATCTAAGGAGAGGAGACATTATATATAAGGAGAGGAGACACTATATCTAAGGAGAGGAAACATTATATCTAAGGAGAGGAGGCATTATATCTAAGGAGAGGAGACACTATATCTAAGGAGAGGAGGCACTATATCTAAGGAGAGGAGGCATTATATCTAAGGAGAGGAGGCATTATATCTAAGGAGAGGAGGCATTATATCTAAGGAGAGGAGACATTATATCTAAGGAGAGGAGGCATTATATCTAAGGAGAGGAGACATTATATCTAAGGAGAGGAGGCACTATATCTAAGGAGAAGAGACATTATATCTAAGGAGAGGAGACATTATATCTAAGGAGAGGAGGCATTATATATAAGGAGAGGAGACATTATATCTAAGGAGAGGAGGCACTATATCTAAGGAGAGGAGGCACTATATCTAAGGAGAGGAGGCACTATATCTAAGGAGAGGAGACATTATATCTAAGGAGAGGAGACACTATATCTAAGGAGAGGAGGCATTATATCTAAGGAGAGGAGACATTATATCTAAGGAGAGGAGGCATTATATCTAAGGAGAGGAGATATTATATCTAAGGAGAGGAGACACTATATATAAGGAGAGGAGACACTATATATAAGGAGAGGAGGCATTATATATAAGGAGAGGAGATATTATATCTAAGGAGAGGAGACATTATATATAAGGAGAGGAGACACTATATCTAAGGAGAGGAGACATTATATCTAAGGAGAGGAGACATTATATCTAAGGAGAGGAGGCATTATATCTAAGGAGAGGAGATATTATATCTAAGGAGAGGAGACACTATATATAAGGAGAGGAGACACTATATATAAGGAGAGGAGGCATTATATATAAGGAGAGGAGATATTATATCTAAGGAGAGGAGACATTATATATAAGGAGAGGAGACACTATATCTAAGGAGAGGAAACATTATATCTAAGGAGAGGAGGCATTATATCTAAGGAGAGGAGACACTATATCTAAGGAGAGGAGGCACTATATCTAAGGAGAGGAGGCATTATATCTAAGGAGAGGAGGCATTATATCTAAGGAGAGGAGGCATTATATCTAAGGAGAGGAGACATTATATCTAAGGAGAGGAGGCATTATATCTAAGGAGAGGAGACATTATATCTAAGGAGAGGAGGCACTATATCTAAGGAGAAGAGACATTATATCTAAGGAGAGGAGACATTATATCTAAGGAGAGGAGGCATTATATATAAGGAGAGGAGACATTATATCTAAGGAGAGGAGGCACTATATCTAAGGAGAGGAGGCACTATATCTAAGGAGAGGAGGCACTATATCTAAGGAGAGGAGACATTATATCTAAGGAGAGGAGACACTATATCTAAGGAGAGGAGGCATTATATCTAAGGAGAGGAGACATTATATCTAAGGAGAGGAGGCATTATATCTAAGGAGAGGAGATATTATATCTAAGGAGAGGAGACACTATATCTAAGGAGAGGAGGCACTATATCTAAGGAGAGGAGACATTATATCTAAGGAGAGGAGGCATTATATCTAAGGAGAGGAGACATTATATCTAAGGAGAGGAGACACTATATATAAGGAGAGGAGGCATTATATATAAGGAGAGGAGGCATTATATCTAAGGAGAGGAGACACTATATATAAGGAGAGGAGACACTATATATAAGGAGAGGAGACACTATATATAAGGAGAGGAGACACTATATCTAAGGAGAGGAGGCATTATATCTAAGGAGAGGAGGCATTATATATAAGGAGAGGAGATATTATATCTAAGGAGAGGAGACACTATATATAAGGAGAGGAGACACTATATATAAGGAGAGGAGGCATTATATATAAGGAGAGGAGATATTATATCTAAGGAGAGGAGACATTATATATAAGGAGAGGAGACACTATATCTAAGGAGAGGAAACATTATATCTAAGGAGAGGAGGCATTATATCTAAGGAGAGGAGACACTATATCTAAGGAGAGGAGGCACTATATCTAAGGAGAGGAGGCATTATATCTAAGGAGAGGAGGCATTATATCTAAGGAGAGGAGGCATTATATCTAAGGAGAGGAGACATTATATCTAAGGAGAGGAGGCATTATATCTAAGGAGAGGAGACATTATATCTAAGGAGAGGAGGCACTATATCTAAGGAGAAGAGACATTATATCTAAGGAGAGGAGACATTATATCTAAGGAGAGGAGGCATTATATCTAAGGAGAAGAGACATTATATCTAAGGAGAGGAGACATTATATCTAAGGAGAGGAGACATTATATCTAAGGAGAGGAGACATTATATCTAAGGAGAGGAGACATTATATCTAAGGAGAGGAGACATTATATCTAAGGAGAGGAGGCATTATATCTAAGGAGAAGAGACATTATATCTAAGGAGAGGAGACATTATATCTAAGGAGAGGAGACATTATATCTAAGGAGAGGAGACATTATATCTAAGGAGAGGAGACATTATATCTAAGGAGAGGAGACACTATATCTAAGGAGAGGAGGCACTATATCTAAGGAGAGGAGGCATTATATCTAAGGAGAGGAGACACTATATCTAAGGAGAGGAGACACTATATCTAAGGAGAGGAGACACTATATATAAGGAGAGGAGGCATTATATCTAAGGAGAGGAGACACTATATCTAAGGAGAGGAGACATTATATCTAAGGAGAGGAGGCATTATATCTAAGGAGAGGAGACATTATATCTAAGGAGAGGAGACATTATATCTAAGGAGAGGAGACATTATATCTAAGGAGAGGAGGCATTATATATAAGGAGAGGAGACATTATATATAAGGAGAGGAGACACTATATCTAAGGAGAGGAGACATTATATCTAAGGAGAGGAGACATTATATCTAAGGAGAGGAGACATTATATCTTTAGGTTTAGTTACCTGCTGCTTTCTGGCACCAGGTACTGAGGAGACATTCAGGGCTCCCGGTGGGGTTTTCAAACAGAAACGCTGTGCAGGGGAAATATATATAGAATCCCTGGGGCGGTATATATCTGGCCCCCACAGCGCTTCTATATATCTTACCCCCCGCAGCGTATTTATATATGTTCCCCCTGCAGCGATATGAATGAAAAGTGTTCTACAACAGCGCATCTGGCCGGCGCAATGTGCTGCTGAAAGAATACTTGTCATTCATGGCGCTGCGGCGGCATATGATTATAGAAGCACTGTGGGGGCCAGACATATGGATATATGTCTGACTCCTGCAGCGCATCTATATACAGATGCCGCTGCAGCACTCTGAATGACATGTATTCTTTCAGCAGCACATTGCGCCGGCCAGATGCGCTGTTGTAGAACACTTTTCATTCATATCGCTGCCCGGGGCTTATGATGCCGCTGTGGGGGGGAACATATATAAATGTGCTGTGGGGGGTGAGATATATAGAAGCGCTGTGGGGGCCAGATATACACCCCCCCCCCCCAGCGATTCTATATATCTTTCCACACCACATCGCTTCTATTTGAGAACCCCGCCGGAAGCCCTGATTGGCTCCTCAGTATCGGCCATTCAAGGCTCCCAGTGGGGAATTTAAAAAGGAAAGTAAATAGATCATATATCGCAGGGTAGTGGAGCATGCCGCCCGCTCCCCTGTTTATTAACTTCTAATCGCATCGGGTCTCAGAAGTGAGACCCGGTGCGATTAATTCCTCAGCCCCTGTACTACAACCCCCATCATGTAACAGAGTATGTTTCATGATGGGGGTAGTAGTACAAACACTATTGTCACCTCCCCAGCGGTCTGCAGACTCCCACAGCTGGGGAACTACTACTCTCATCATGGAAGAAGTCTGTTCAATGATGGGAGTAATAGTAGTCCCGGCTGTGAGAGGTGTTAAAGCGGCCATACATGAGGGATGTTATAACGGGTCTTTACGGATGAATATTTATTCTGCCGCTAGCACCCGTTATTTCATCAGTTATTATACATCCGTTTTTACACAGAAAATGGACGTTTAATAACGGATGAATGCTCATAGTGTGAAAGGAGCCTAAGCTGGTTTGAACAGGATTTTAACCCCTTAAGGACCAAGGACGTACCGGTACGTTCTTGGTCCTGCTCTTCTGATATAACGCGGGGTTACACAGTAACCCCGCGTCATATCATGGCGGGCCCGGCGTCATAGTGAAGCCGGGACCCGCCTCTAATAGCGCGCGGCGCCGCGCGCTATTAACCCTTTAGCCGCGCGCTCAAAGCTGAGCCGCGCGGCTAAAAGTGAAAGTGAAAGTTCCCGGCTAGCTCAGTCGAGCTGTTCGGGATAGCCGCGGCTAATCGCGGCATCCCGAACAGCTGACATGACAGCGGGAGGGCCCCTACCTGCCTCCTCGCTGTCCGATCGCCGAATGACTGCTCAGTGCCTGAGATCCAGGCATGAGCAGTCATCCGGCAGAATCGTTGATCACTGGTTTCTTATGAGAAACCAGTGATCAACATAGAAGATCAGTGTGTGCAGTGTTATAGGTGCCTATGGGATAACAATGATCAGTGTGTGCAGTGTTATAGGTCCCTATGGGACCTATAACACTGCAAAAAAAAAGTGGAAAAAAAAAGTGAATAAAGATCATTTAACTCCTCCCCTATTAAAAGTTTGAATCACCCCCCTTTTCCAATAAAAAAAAAAACAGTGTAAATAAAAATTAAAATAAACATATGTGGTATCACCGCGTGCGGAAATGTCCGAATTATAAAAATATATCATTAATTAAACCGCTCGGTCAATGGCGTGCGCGCAAAAAAATTCCAAAGTCCAAAATAGTGCATTTTTGGTCACTTTTTATATCATTTAAAAATGAATAAAAAGTGATCAATAAGTCCTATCAATGCAAAAATGGTACCGTTAAAAATTTCAGATCACGGCGCAAAAAATTAGCCCTCATACCGCCCCATACACGGAAAAATAAAAAAGTTATAGGGGTCAGAAGATGACAATTTTAAACGTATTAATTTTCCTGCATGTAGTTATGATTTTTTTCCAGAAGTCCGACAAAATCAAACCTATATAAGTAGGGTATCATTTTAATCATATGGACCTACAGAATACATATCAGGTGTCATTTTTACTGAAAAATGTACTACGTAGAAACGGAAGCCCCCAAAAGTTACAAAACAGCGTTTTTTTTTCAATTTTGTCGCACAATGATTTTTTTTCCCGCTTCACCATAGATTTTTGGGCAAAATGACTGACGTCATTACAAAGTAGAATTGGTGGCGCAAAAAATAAGCCATCATATGGATTTTTAGGTGTAAATTTAAAAGAGTTATGATTTTTTAAAGGCAAGGAGCAAAAAACGAAAATGCAAAAACGGAAAAACCTCTGGTCCTTAAGGGGTTAAACAGGAGCTGGCATCGTTTCAAGCCATCCTTAGCTAACATGTTGGCCTCTGACAACCTCTCAGCAGAGAGGCTACCTCTCCCTTCCTCTCACAAGGAGAGGCTGCGCTGGCTAACTAACCTTTCTCCTTTTCTCAGCAGAGAGGCTAGCTCTCCCTTCCTCTCACAAGGAGAGGCTGCGCTGGCTAACTAACCTTTCTCCTTTTCTCAGCAGAGAGGCTAGCTCTCTCTTCCTCTCACAAGGAGAGGTTCCACTGATTAATTTTCCTCCTCATCCTCTTAGTAGAGAGGCTATATCAGAGTAAGTTCCTCTCCTGCCTCTGGAAGGTTCCTATAAGTATTTGTATGTGTTAACTCCTTATTGCTCACAGCCATGCCTGGTACATTTCAGTTCCAATAGTAAAGAAAACATAATAAAACAATGCAAACAGGTAGAAATAATCTGTATGGAGGCATCTGCCAGATCCTAGTAGGACACTGCAGTACTATATACACTATATATTTGTGCTCTCTAAACGGCAGACTGCCAGCTGTTGCAAAACTACAACTCCCAGCATTCTGGAAGTTGTAGTTTTGAAACAGCTGAGGGTTGACCGTTTGGAGACCATGGCTATATATATTTCTAGTTTCCTGGTACCCTGTAATCATTTGGGGCCCCACATTTTTTATTTTGCCCAGGGCCACACTCAGGTCACATTTACACAGTGTACTTTAGCCATAAAAAATATGGCCCTGTTTTTTTTTCTTTTTTTCTTAACCCCTTAAAGGGGTACTCCGCCCCTAGACATCTTATCCCCTATCCAAAGGATAGGGGATAAGATGTCAGATCGCCGCGGTCCCGCTGCTGGGGACTCCGGGGATCGCTGCTGCGGCACCCCGCTATCATTACAGCACAGAACGAGTTCGCTCTGCACGTAATGATGGGCGGTACAGGGGCCGGAGCATCGTTACATCACGGCTCCGCCCCTCGTGATGTCACAGCCCGCCCCTTTCAATACAAGTCTATGGGAGGGGGCGTGGCGGTCATCATGCCCCCTCCCATAGACTTGCATTAAGGGGACGGGCCGTGATGTCATGAGGGGCGGAGCCATGACGTCACGCTGCTCCGGCCCCTGTATCGCCCGTCATTACGCACAGAGAGAACTCGCTCTGTGCTGTAATGATAGGGCGGTGCCGCAGCGGGGATCCCGGGGCTCCCCAGCAGCGGGACTGCGGCGATCTAACATCTTATCCCCTATCCTTTGGATAGGGGATAAGATGTCTAGGGGCGGAGTACCCCTTTAAGGACCACGTGTTTTTCCGTTTTTGCACTTTCATTTTTTCCTCCTTACCTTTAAAAAATAATAACCCTTTCAATTTTGCACCTAAAAATTCAAATGAGGGCTTATTTTTTGCACCATCAATTCTACTTTGCAGGGACATCAGTCATTTTACCCAAAAATCTACGGCGAAACGGAAATAAAAAACCATTGTGCGACGAAATTGAAGAATGCCGCTTTTCTATAGACTCACATGAGATACACTGCGGCGTTTTCGTAGCCCATGTGTAAAGCATCTGCTCACGTTGGATTTACCGAGTGGCGCAGACCTGGAATACGCCTGTGCAACAAGCGCAGAAACCTAAGCCAGATTACATTTTTGCGCCAATTTAGATAAATTTGGCATGTGCTGAGGTTACGTCCCCTTGGTGTGAATGGCTTATAATGAGAAAAGGCTCAAAGTTCTTGCAAAAACCCCATTTTGATAAAAAAAAAAAAAAAACCCTGTGCATTTTCACAATTCACGCCAGCAGCTAAATGTCCATTACTTAAAAAAAAAAAAAAAAAAAAATTTTATATATATATATATATATATATATATATATATATATATACACACACACACAGTGATCCCTCAACTTACAATGGCCTCAACATACAATAGTCTGGACCATTGTAAGTTGAAACCAGACTCAACATACAATGTACAGACAGTCCAGATCTGTGAAATGTGTCAATGGCCGGAAGAACCGACCAATCAGAATGAGCAATTTACTGGTAAAACCCCTGTATTACTTAAGTATATGCACTGACTGGTGTCTGGTAGCGCCCCCTACAGTACAGGGAGGTATTACATGTTCTGTACTCTTTATCTGTACCAGGGTTACCTGCTCCTTTGGACACCAGGTGAGGGCGACTCCATGTTACTTTTTTAGGACATTGTGTGCTGTACAGGACCCCGAAGAAGCTCCTGTCCTCTACATAGACCAGTGTTTCCCAAGCAGGGTGCTCCCAGCTGTTGCAAAACTACAACTCCCAGCATGCCCGGACAGCCTTTGGCTGTCCGGGCATGCTGGGAGTTGTAGTTTTGCAACAGCTGGAGGCTCCCTGCTTGGGAAACACTGACATAGACAGTGATTACCGCTACCAGTAGATCTTTCTTACTTTTATATGTAAGGATTTGCTTTATCTATATTAGTTATCTACTTATTTTTCTTTAATTTTCACTTTTTCATATTTTTGGATGACATTTTGGTGCCTTTAGAACCAATTACCAGGTTTCCATAGAGTTCTGGTCTCAACATACAATGGTTTCAACATACAATGGTCGTCCTGGAACCAATTAATATTGTAACTTGAGGGACCACTGTGTATATATATATATATATATATATATATATATATATATATATATGAACATGGCCTTCGTCTGAATCTCAACCTGATTTATATAAAGTCTCTTAGGCTCACTTGAAATTGTACTCTTGTCCTGCAGGGCTCTGCATCCTCCTCCCCTGTGGTGGGACTACAACTCCCAGCAAGTGCTGCCAACAGGTTACACGTGTCTGCTATTACTTACGGAAGCTGCAGTACCCGCCTGTGACCACACGATGCCGCCAGCACACCCGCTCTAGGTGGAGGGGGGAGGTTGTCTCAGTCCCTCCCGGCCGCACAATGACTGACACGGACCAAAGTTATCCCGGAATAATGGCAGCACGCATGTGCACGGACCCGGATGTGATCCGCCCCGCCCGGAGCCTCGTTCCCGCAGCTTACCGGCCCGAGCTGTGCCGAACCGGACCGTGCCGAGCCAGGACAACCCCAAGCGGGTCACATCGGGGCCAAGCGCACCCCTCCCCCCCCACCAGGACCAGCCGCTAGTGATAAGGGAGTCACGACATAGGACTATATCGCGATAGCAAAGAATTCCGGGAAAATATTAGCGATGCGATCCTAATAAGCGGAATCAGGTTATAATATCCAGGAGGTGCCACTAATATAAGATCCGGGAGAGAATTCTAATGATCAGAACCGACCATTATATCTACAGACACTTATAATATACAGTAGTTATATCACCTTATAATATATAGTAGTTATATCACCTTATAATATCCAGTAGTTATATCACCTTATAATATCCAGTAGTTATATCACCTTATAATATATAGTAGTTATATCACCTTATAATATATAGTAGTTATATCACCTTATAATATATAGTAGTTATATCACCTTATAATATCCAGTAGTTATATCACCTTATAATATACAGTAGTTATATCACCTTATAATATCCAGTAGTTATATCACCTTATAATATCCAGTAGTTATATCACCTTATAATATACAATAGTTATATCACTACAGACACTTATAATATATAATAGTTATATCACCTTATAATATACAGTAGTTATATCACCTTATAATATCCAGTAGTTATATCACCTTATAATATCCAGTAGTTATATCACCTTATAATATCCAGTAGTTATATCACCTTATAATATATAGTAGTTATATCACCTTATAATATCCAGTAGTTATATCACTACAGACCCTTATAATATATAATAGTTATATCACCTTATAATATACAGTAATTATATCACCTTATAATATACAGTAGTTATATCACCTTATAATATACAGTAGTTATATCACCTTATAATATACAATAGTTATATCCCTACAGACCCTTATAACATATTAGTTATATCACTACAGACCCTTATAATATATAATAGTTATATCACCCTATAATATATAGTAGTTATATCACTACAGACCCTTATAATATATAGTAGTTATATCACCTTATAATATACAGTAGTTATATCAACTTATAATATCCAGTAGTTATATCACCTTATAATATACAATAGTTATATCACTACAGACCCTTATAATATATAGTAGTTATATCACCTTATAATATCCAGTAGTTATATCACTACAGACCCTTATAATATATAGTAGTTATATCACCTTATAATATCCAGTAGTTATATCACTACAGACCCTTATAATATATAGTAGTTATATCACCTTATAATATACAGTAGTTATATCACCTTATAATATATAGTAGTTATATCCCTACAGACCCTTATAACATATTAGTTATATCACTACAGACCCTTATAATATATAATAGTTATATCACCTTATAATATATAGTTGCTATATCACCTTATAATATACAGTAGTTATATCACCTTATAATATCCAGTAGTTATATCACCTTATAATATCCAGTAGTTATATCACCTTATAATATACAATAGTTATATCACTACAGACCCTTATAATATATAGTAGTTATATCACCTTATAATATCCAGTAGCTGCAACCAAAATAACCGATCCTGGTGATCCCGGTATAATAACCAGTCGGCTGTAATATAAGGGTAATGCCCGGTAATAATAAGACTGTATAGTTATAATAACATCATCTGGTTAGAATAAAAAGATACAGGAATAATAATGACCAGAACTGGTAATAATAAAATGAGTTATAATATGATATAAGGCCCAGGTATAATAATAATTAGGTCTCGTCAGTGAGCGCTCTGTAGTCTACACCCCCTCTCTCTCTTTAGTCTCTCTCCTCTCTTTATTGGTTCTCTCTGCAGTCTCTCTTTCTCTTTATAGGTTCTCTCTGCAGCCTCTTTCTCTATTGGTTCTCTCTGCAGTCTCTCTTTATTGGTTCTCTCTGCAGTCTCTTTCTCTTTATTGGTTCTCTCTTTCTATAGGTTGTCTCTGCAGTCTCTCTTTATTGGTTCTCTCTGCAGTCTCTCTTTATTGGACCTCTCTGCAGTCTCTCTTTCTATAGGTTCTCTCTGCAGCCTCTTTCTCTATTGGTTCTCTCTGCAGTCTCTCTTTTTATAGGTTGTTTCTGCAGTCGCTGTCTCTTTCTATAGGTTGTCAGGCTTTTATACTCTCTATAATATATATAGTGTTTCTCTCTCTTTATATGATATGAAGTCTCTCTATAGTCCTAATAGACTTTCTCTCTAGTTTTTATAGTCTCCTAGTCTTTTTCTACAGTCTCTCGCTGTTGTCTCTGTACTGACTTTATAGACTTTTATAGTTTCTCTCTTAATGGACTTTCTATTGTCTTCATAGTCTCTCTCTCTAGTCTTTCGCAGCAGTCTCTCTTCATTTCGCTGTACTCTCTAGAATCTCTATCTATAGTCTCTCTAATCTTTTCAGTCTCTCTCTCCCTATATTCTCTCTATAGTATTTCCCCGTAGTCTCTTTCTATAGTATTCCCTGTAGTCTCTCTATAGTATTCCCCGTAGTCTCTCTCTATAGTATTTCCCATAGTCTCTCTCTATAGTATTTCCCGTAGTCTCTCTCTATAGTATTCCCCGTAGTCTCTCTCTATAGTATTTCCCGTAGTCTCTCTATAGTATTCCCCGTAGTCTCTCTCTATAGTATTTCCCGTAGTCTCTCTCTATAGTATTTCCCGTAGACTCTCTCTATAGTATTTCCCGTAGACTCTCTCTATAGTATTTCCCGTAGACTCTCTCTATAGTATTTCCCCGTAGTCTCTTTCTATAGTATTCCCTGTAGTCTCTCTATAGTATTCCCCGTAGTCTCTCTCTATAGTATTTCCCGTAGTCTCTCTATAGTATTCCCCGTAGTCTCTCTCTATAGTCCTCTCTTTAGTCTCTCTAATCTTTTCAGTCTCTCTCTCCCTATATTCTCTCTATAGTATTTCCCGTAGTCTCTCTCTATAGTATTTCCCGTAGACTCTCTCTATAGTATTTCCCGTGGTCTCTCTCTATAATATTCCCCATAGTCTCTCTCTATAGTATTCCCCGTAGTCTCTCTCTATAGTATTCCCTGTAGTCTCTCTCTATAGTATTTCCCGTAGTCTCTCTCTATAGTATCCCTGTAGTCTCTCTCTATAGTCCTCTCTTTAGTCTCTCTAATCTTTTCAGTCTCTCTCTCCCTATATTCTCTCTCTATAGTCTTTCCCTATATCCCCCCATACATTTCCCCTTTATGCTCCTTATATAAGAGTCTCCACATGACAGGAGTCTGGCAGCAGCTTTAGTAGGGTGTGTAGTATGTCTGTGCTGCGGGGCCCTGTAGTGTAGTCGATTCGGGGGCCTCGTTCTCTCCATATTTTGCCGTCATATCTGTAGGGGATGGATTTCCGTGGGAAGAAGTATGAGCGGGGCAGCAACTGGTCGGACCCGGAGGTGGTGGAGCTGCTGCAGCTTTGGGGCAATGAGTCGGTGCAGATGGAGCTGGAGAGCTGCCTGAGGAACCAGCACGTCTTCAACCGGATCGCAGACGTCCTGAGGGAGAAGGGGATCCACCGGACCGGAGATCAGTGCCGGGAGAAGATCAAGAAGATGAAGCTGGAGTACCGCCGACTGAAGGACAACAGTAAGACCCTGCGGGGGGGCCGCGCCTGGAAGTTCTATGAAGTCATGGACAGAGTGCTGACCCACCGCCCCACCATCTCTTATGGGGCCATGGCTCCTGGCGGGGTGCTGGGACAGCCGGTGCTGCAGAGTCCGCTCTCCGATGGGTTCCATACTCACTTCACCCAGTACAGTCACTCCCAGCATCCGGAGCTGATGGAGATCAAGTGTGAGGAGGTGCAATCCGACGAGCAATGTCTGACCCCCGAGCCCCCCACCATGACCTACATACACGACTCTGGGGCCGAACAGGAAGAGGAGGAGCAAAGCATGATGGACAGGGGGGGCCCCGACTCCCCAATATCAAGGGTGGAAGTGACCGGAGATGCTGCCTCCCCCTCAGGTAAAGCTATGGTGACCCCAGTGTGACAAATCTGTGGGCTCAGGGGCCCCGCTGTTAGGGCCATGTCCTGTACATTTTAGAAAAATCCACCAGGTGTATCCCAGTGTTCCCCAACCTGTGTCTCTTCTGCCTTACCACAACTACAACTCCCATCATGACGTGACACCCTTCGTCTGTGTAGCTCACAGTTAAAGGGGGACTCCGGTGGAAAACGTATTTATTTATTTATTTATTTTTTTAATCAACTGGTGCCAGAAAGTTAAACAGATTTGTAAATTACTTCTATTAAAAAAATCTTAATCCTTCCAGTACTTATTAGCTGCTGAATACTACAGAGAAAATTTATTTTCTTTTTGGAACACAGAGCTCTCTGCTGACATCACGAGCACAGTGCTCTCTGCTGACACCTCTGTCCATTTTAAGATCTGTCCAGAGTAGAAGAAAATCCCCATAGCAAACATATGCTGCTCTGGACAGTTCCTAAAATGGACAGAGATGTCAGCAGAGAGCACTGTGCTCGTGATTCAGCAGAGAGCTCTGTGTTCCAAAAATATAAGAATTTCCTCTGTAGTATTAAGCAGCTAATAAGCACTGGAAGGAATAAGAATTTTTAATAGAAGTAATTTACAAATCTGTTTAACTTTCTGGCACCAGTTGATTTAAAAAAAAAAAAAAAAAAAAAAGTTTTCCACCGGAGTACCCCTTTAACCAACCCATGGCTTCCCAGCTCTTGCAAAACTACAACCCCCATCATGCCTTGACACCAATAACCTGTGTAGCCCAGTGTTCCCCCAACCCGTGGTTTTCCAGCTGTTGCGATACTACAACCTCCATCATACCCTGACAGAAATGTTGGGGCGGTACAACTCCCATCATGACTTGATACCCCTCGTCTGTGTAGGTAACAGTTTTCCAACCCATGGACTACAACTCCCATGATGCCCTGACAACCTTCGCCTTTGCAGCACAGTGTTCCCCAACCTGGGGCTTTCCGGCTTTTCCAAACTACAACTCCCATCAATCTCATGGGTGGAGTTGTACTTTTGGATCATTTGTAACGTTTTGCAACTGTTTAGTAGGGGAATGATGGGAGTTGTAGTTTTGCTACAGCTGGAGAGTTACAGGCAGGTGGAACATTGGTGCAGCATAAGGGTATGTTCACACGGAGCGAAAAAAAACAAAAATGCGTCCTTAATTTATTTATGGCTATATTTTTTATCGTAAACAACAAACGCCCGCAAAGTAATAAATTGTTTGTTTTTAGGGTTCTCAGCATTGCCCCCCCAACCTACAGAACAGGGTTTCCCAACCGGTGTGCCTCTATCTGTTGAAAAACTACAACTCCCAGCATGCCCGGACAGCCAAAGGCTGTCCGGGCATGCTGGGAGTTGTAGTTTTGCAACAGCTGGAGGCACACTGGTTGGGAAACACTGCTTTAAATTTTATCATTTAGCTCTACAGCAGAGTTTCCCAACCTGTGTGCCTCCAGCTGTTGCAAAATTACAACTCCCAGCATGCCCAGACAGCCTTCGGCTGTCTGGGCATGCTGGGAGTTGTAGTTTTGCAACAGCTGAAGGCACCCTGGTCGGTCGGAAAACACTACCATAGAACATAAAGCAGCAACCTGATTGGTTGCTACAGTCTTTATTGCTCAACTTTTTCAGTGTGGTAAAGTGAAAGCTGAACTGTGATTGGTTGCTATAGGCAACAACAGTGATAGTTGTCTCATCTGGGGGGAGGAGCAGTTGCCCATAGCAACCAATCAGATTCCCGCTTTCATTTCTTCAGAGGCCTTTTAGAAAAATGAAAGCTGAGATCTGATTGGTTGCTATGGGCAACTGCTATGGGCGAAAAAGAACAGCGGCCAAATGTTAGTTGGTACTTATTAGCGCATTTTTTTTGTTTGGTGTGGATAACATGTCTGACCGCGAGTATCTGTCCGCTGGGGACCCCGCGGCACCGAAGTCCGCTCTGTGCGACCACGGCCGCCACGCCCCCTCCATTCATGTTCTATTGGAGGGGGCATGACGACTGTATACATAGACATGAATGGAAGGGGCGTGGCATGATGTCACGAACATGGAAGCCCAAGGCCTCCATGTTTATGATCGCCGCAGTGCCGGCCCAGAGATCGCGGGGGTCCCAGCGGCCGCCTCTCCCACGATCAGACATGTTATCCCCTAATAACCTATCTAGGGGCTGAGTTCCCCTTTAAGCGAATCTTGGCTTTTTTTTTTCCTCCCGTAGACTTCTATTGTAGGAAAAACAAAATTCCAAGAAAAAAAAAGCGCAATGTGGGTTTAAAGGGGTACTCCACTCCCTGGCATTCGGAACATTTATTTCCGAACGCTGGTGGCGGTTTCGGGGGTTGCCACGCTCCCTTGTGACATCACGTCCCACCACTCATGATGTCATGCTCCACCCCTTCAATACAAGTCTATAAACTTGCATTGAGGGGGTGGAATGTGACGTCACAAGGGGGCGTGGCGACCCCTGAAGCCCGCACCCAGTGTTCAGAAGAAAATTTTCCGAACGCTGGAGAGTGGAGTACCCCTTTAAAGGAGAAGTCTCATGCCGGTATTCACAGTCACTACTGTCCCCTCATCTCTTCTGTGTTACAGTCACTACTGTCCCCTCATCTCTTCTGTGTCACAGTCACTACTGTCCCCTCATCTCTTCTGTGTTACAGTCACTACTGTCCCCTCATCTCTTCTGTGTCACAGTCACTACTGTCCCCTCATCTCTTCTGTGTCACAGTCACTACTGTCCCCTCATTGCTTCCGTGTCACAGTCACTACTGTCCCCTCATTTCTCCCTGTGTCACAGTCATTACTGTCCCCTCATTTCTCCCTGTTTCAGTCATTACTGTCCCCTCATCTCTCCTGTGTCACAGTCATTACTGTCCCCTCATCTCTTCTGTGTTACAGTCACTACTGTCCCCTCATCTCTTCTGTGTCACAGTCACTACTGTCCCCTCATCTCTTCTGTGTCACAGTCACTACTGTCCCCTCATTGCTTCCGTGTCACAGTCACTACTGTCCCCTCATTTCTCCCTGTGTCACAGTCATTACTGTCCCCTCATTTCTCCCTGTTTCAGTCATTACTGTCCCCTCATCTCTCCTGTGTCACAGTCATTACTGTCCCTTCATCTCTCCCTATGTCAGTCACTACTGTCTCCTCATCTCTCCCTGTGTCACAGTCACTACTGTCCCCTCATCTCTTCTGTGTCACAGTCACTACTGTCCCCCCATCTCTCCTGTGTCACAGTCACTACTGTCCCCTCATCTCTCCCTGTCACAGTCACTACTGTCCCCTGATCTCTTCTGTGTCACAGTCACTACTGTCCCCTCATCTCTTCTGTGTCAAAGTCACTACTGTCCCCTCATCTCTTCTGTGTCACAGTCAATACTGTCGCCTCATTTCTCCCTGTGTCACAGTCATTACTGTCCCCTCATCTCTCCTGTGTCACAGTCATTACTGTCCCTTCATCTCTCCCTATGTCAGTCATTACTGTCCCCTCATCTCTCCCTGTGTCACAGTCATTAGTGTCCCCTCATCTCTCCCTGTGTCAGTCATTACTGTCCCCTCATCTCTTCCTGTGTCACAGTCATTAGTGTCCCCTCATCTCTCCCTGTGTCACAGTCATAACTGTTCCCTCATCTCTCCCTGTGTCAGTCATAACTGTCTCCTCATCTTTCCCTGTGTCAAAGTAGTTAGAGATGAGGGGACACTAATGACTGTTACACAAAAGTAGCAAAATTGTGTTCTCCCCCCCTCCTGAATATATAATTGCTTTTATTTTAAATTTTTTATACTTTTTATTTATATTGATGAAATCCACAGCATTTACCTGTTAAAGGGGTACTCCGCATAGCCCCGCCCCCTCATGATCTCACGCCCCTGCCCCCTCAATGCAAGTATATGAAGGCTGTCATGCACCCTACAATAGACTTGCATTGAGGGGATGGGGCATGACGTCATGAGGGGGCTTGGCTATGGCGTCACGAGCTCCCGGCGCCGGCTCTAGAGTTCGGAACAGTTTGTTCCAAAGGCTGAGTAGCGGAGTACCCCTTTATGGATGCAGGGTGTATGGTTGCGCCCTTGTGCCCGAGTCCTTAAGGCGTACCTGTTCATCCTGGTCCCGTTACCGGCGTTAAAGACACACTCACTGGCTGAGCGTTAAACCCCGTGGGTCCCGACTGCTATAAGCAGCCAGGACTGAGGGTTAATGCCGGGCATCACCGATCGGGCATCCGGCATTAAACCTTTAGACGCCGCAATCGAAGTTGATTGCGGCATCTAAAATGAAAGTGAAAGCATCCCAGCAGCTCAGCGGAGCTGATCAGGACCTTCGCTATGTCCTGATCAGCTGAGAGGACAGCAGGAGGGCCCTTACCTGCCTTCTCGCTGCCCAATCGGTCCTCTGCTGCTCCAGGAAACTTCAGCAGGATAGAGCAGCAGAGCACCGATAACACCGATCAATGCTATGCAATGGCATAGCATGGAACATTATATGCAATCAAAAGATTGCATGGTATAGCCCCCTATGCGGGCTAAAAAAAAAAAGTAAAAGAGTTAATAAATGTGAATAAGCCCCTCCCCTAATAAAAGTTTGAATCACCCCACTTTTCCTATTTTTTAAATAAAATAACGTAATAAAAAATAAAAATAATCATATGTGGTACCGCCGCGTGCGTAAATGTCCGAACTATTAAAATATAAGGTTAGCTAAACCGCACAGTCGATGGCGTACACGTAAAAAAATACCAAAGTCCTAAATTGTGCATTTTTGGTCACATTATATACCATAAAAAAAATTATAAAAAGCAATCAAAAAGTCCCATCAAAACAAAAAAAAGGTACCGATAAAAACTACAGATCACGGAACAAAAAATAAGCCCTCCTATGTCCTCGTATACAGAAAAATAAAAAAGTTATAGGGGTCAGAAGATGACAATTTTAAACATTTTAATTTTGGTGCATGTAGTTATAATAGTAGTAAAATAAAATAAAACCTACATAAATTGGGTATCCTTGTGACCGTATGGAACTACAGAATAAAGATACGGTGTCATTTTTACCAAAAAGTGCACTGCGTAGAAACGGAAGCCCTAAAAAGTTACATTTTTTTTTTTTTTTTTTATATGCTCACACAGAGCGGAAAAAAAACAAACGCGTCCTTAAAGGGAAAACTTTTTTTTTTTTTTTTTTTTTAAATCAGCTGGTGCCAGAAAGTTAAACAGATTTGTAAATGACTTCTATTAAAAAATCTTAATCCTTCCAGTACTTTTTAGGGGCTGTGTACTAAAGAGAAATCCAAAAAAGAAATGCATTTCCTGTGATGTCCTGACCACAGTGCTCTCTACTGACATCATGACCACAGTGCTCTCTGCTGACCTCTGCTGTCCATTTTAGGAACTGTCCAGAGCAGCATATGTTTGCTATGGGAATTTTCTACTTCTCTGGACAGTTCCTAAAATGGACAGCAGAGGTCAACAGAGAGCACTGTGGTCAGGACATCACAGGAAATGCATTTCTTTTTTGGATTTCTCTTTAGTATACAGCCCCTAAAAAGTACTGGAAGGATTAAGATTTTTTAATAGAAGTGAATTACAAATCTGTTTAACTTTCTGGCACCAGTTGATAAAAAAAAAAAAGTTTTCCACCGGAGTACCCCTTTAATTTATTTATGGCCATATTTTTAATCGTAAACGACAATCGCCCGCAAACTAATACTGTGCATTGTTTGTTTTTAGGGTTCTCAACATTGCTCCCCCCCCCCACCTACAGAACAGGGTTTCCCAATCAGTGTGCCTCTAGCTGTTTAAAAACTACAACTCCCAGCATGCCCGGACAGCCAAAGGCTGTCCGGGCATGCTGGGAGTTGTAGTTTTGCAACAGCTGGAGCAGCACTTGTTGGGAAACACTGCTTTCAATTTTATCATTTAGCTCTACAGCAGAGTTTCCCAACTTGTGTGCCTCCAGCTGTTGCAATTTTTTTTTCATTTTATTTCACCTGACAAATAAGTTTGTTATAAGGCATAATAAATAAGGCAGATTATGTTTATAAAATAATTGATGTCATTATAAAGTACAATTGATCTATTTATCCACTCTTTAAGATATAGGTTATTGATTTCTTAAAGAGGTTATCCAGGAAATATATATATATATATATATATATATATATATATATATTTCAACTGGCTCCAGAAAGTTAAACAGATTTGTAAATTACTTCTATAAAAAAAAAAATCTTAATCCTTTCAGTACTTATGAGCTGCTGAAGTTGAGTTGTTCTTTTCTGTCTAAGTGCTCTCTGATGACACGTGTCTCGGGAACCGCCCAGTTTAGAAGCAAATCCCCATAGCAAACCTCTTCTACTCTGTGCAGTTCCCGAGACAAGCAGAGATGTCAGCAGAGAGCACTGTTGCCAGACAGAAAAGAACAACTCAACTTCAGCAGCTGATAATTATTGGAAGGATTAAGATTTTTTAATAGAAGTAATTTACAAATCTGTTTAACTTTCTGGAGCCAGTTGAGATATATATATATATATATATATATATATATAAGTTTTTTCCTGGAATACCCCTTTAACACCAACCTGTGCTGCTGTGACCACCCCACCACCACCATAGCAGACACAGATACAATCATGTTGGCGGTCTGCCAGCAGCACATAAACGCCAGTCTGTGTATTTCTCAGTAACGTCCCGCGGTCTTCTCCTGCTCCATCATAAGAGACCCTCAGTGTCCTTTGCGGATTTGGCGTCTTCGCTCCCCGCACAGAGCTTCGTTGTCTCCTTCATAGACACTTCCTGAGACTCCACCGATGGGTCAGTCTCATGTGAGCGGGGGAAGACTTCGGGCGTGCTGATCGCGTAAAGCAGCGGTGCCCTATAGAATATACCTAAAGGTAAGACCCCCCCCCCAGGGGCTTTTCCAAAATTTGCATTATATTTTACTAATCTACAGGGGAAAATTGCACAAAGTTTTTTGTTTTGTTTTTCGCAAATCTGGCGAATACCAAAATGACAAGTTGTCGCCAGTGATGCAAATGCAAAAACACTGTTTTATGCAACAGGAAATATATATTAGGGCTGCACCATATATGGCAAAAGCAGTCGAATCGCGATTTTTGCTTTTTGCGATATAGCAGTACGGCCCCCCGGGAAAACTTGCGATTATCTGCAGTAGGTAAAAACTAATTTAAATACTAAAAGTCAGTGTTTCCCAACCAGGGTGCCTCCAGTTGTTGCAAAACTACAACTCCCAGCATTCCCAGACCGGCAAAGGCTGTCCAGGCATGCTGGTAGTTGTAGTTTAACAACAGCTGGAGGCACCCTGGTAGAAAATCACTAAGCTAAGTAAAAGCCAGTGATTGGCTGATGGAGAAAGGTCTTTTTTGGCTGCAAACACACCAGGTTTCCCGGATCCGGTGGGAGATGGGAAACCCAGTGTGTTGCTGCAGTACAAAATGTGACTGGGGGGGGGGGGGGATTTGACAGGGGGGGAATATATGATATGTGACGGGGGGATATGTGACAGGTGACAGGGGGGATATGTGACAGGAGGGGAATATGTGACGGGGGGAATATGTGACAGGTGACAGGAGGGGAATATGTGACAGGGGGGAATATGTGACAGGGGGGGATATGTGACAGGAGGGGAATATGTGACGGGGGGAAAATGTGACAGGTGACAGGAGGGGAATATGTGACAGGGGGGAATATGTGACAGGGGGGAATATGTGACAGGGGGGGATATGTGACAGGAGGGGAATATGTGACGGGGGGAAAATGTGACAGGTGACAGGAGGGGAATATGTGACGGGGGGAATATGTGACAGGTGACAGGAGGGGAATATGTGACGGGGGAATATGTGACAGGGGGCAATATGTGACAGGGGGGAATAGGTGACAGGAGGGGAATATGTGACGGGAGGAATATGTGACGGGGGAATATGTGACAGGGGGGAATATGTGACAGGTGACGGGGAGGGATATGTGATGGGGGGGAATATGTGATGGGTGACAGGAGGGGAATAGGTGATGGGGGAATATGTGACGGGGGGAATATGTGACAGGTGACAGATGGGAATATGTGACAAGGGGAATATGTGACAGGTGACGGGGGGGAATATGCGACAGGTGACGGGGGATATGTGACAGGTGACGGGGGAATAGGTGACAGGGAGGGGGATATGTGACGGGGGAAATATGTGACAGTGACGGGGGGAAATATGTGACATGGGGGAATGTGACAAGGGGGGAAGATTGTGACGGGGAATGTTACATGGAAGGAAGATTGTGGCGGGGGAGAATGTGACAAGGATAATGTGATGGGGGGAGTGTGACAAGGGGGGAAGATTGTTACGGGGGATGTGACACTGGGGCGGGGACAATGTGAAGGGGGGGAATGTGACGGGGGGATTGTGACGTGGGGGGGGAGAATGTGACAAGGGGGGGATGTGACAAAGGGGGAGAATGTGGCAAGGGGGGGGGGGAAGAAATATGATGGGTGAAGATGTGACCATGAGGGGAGAATGTGACAGGGGGGAGATGGTAATTAAATGGGGAGATGTGAAATGGGCGGTGGTCATAAAATGAGTGGATAGTTGTAACATGGTGAAGATTGGACATGGCCATAATTAACCATTTATTTATAATATCGCATCCCATATCGAAATCGCAATATTTGGGCCCATAATCGCAATCGCACATTTTCCCCATATCGTGCAGCCCTAATATCTATAGAGACTGTAACATAAATGCGCCCCCGCCGTACTCCAATAAAGTGAACACGAAAAGGTTTATTTCATCATGGAAAGGAAGCGACGTTTCAACCGTCTACATGATCTTTATATCAAGCGTACAAAGTGACAAAAACCTCCTAAATCTATATGGGGTACATACAAAATCAATTTAGGGATTAATTGTGATACATTCTGCAATAATTGGAATACACACATATATACAAGTGAATTACACAGTACAGTGAAAGGTGATAGTACATGGTACAATATACTTTAAACAATACATATTTGCCAATAGTACAGGTGTTAAAGGGGCACTCCGCTGCTCAGCATTTGGAACAAACTGTTGCGAACGCTGGAGCCAGCGCCGGGAGCTCCCTCAATTCAAGTCCCATCAATATAGCTTTCATCTAGGGTTTAACTCAGCTTTCCCAGACTCCAGAACATCAGACTTGTCTATTTTTTGCTTCCCCAGACTTCTCCATGATTGCTTTGAAACCAGACAGGTCTGCCAGTCAGGACTCCAGAAAAGCTGGGTGACAATAAGTAGGTTCGCCATAGGGCTTTACCCAGCTTTTCCAGATTCCTGAATATCAAACCTATTTATATGGTCTTTTGTCTCTTCACCCTGCTTACCTGGACTCCTGAATGTCCGCCTTCGTCTGTTTATGCAGTGGCTTTATGATAACTGTATGACAAGGCAGACTTGCCTATCACAACTTTAGGAAAGCTGGTTTGACAATCATTATGACCCCTACTATAATTCCGATAGGGTTATTACTCAGCTTTCTCTGACTCCTGAATGTCAGACATGTCTGTTTTTGCTGGGATAAATTCCATACAGTATAGTCGCTGTGTAACAGGGCAGATTTGCCTCTCAGGACTCCAGAGAAGCTGGTTTGACAATCAATGTGACCCCTATTATAATTCCTATAGGGGTTTTTACCCAGCTTTCTCAGACTCCTAAATGTCAGACATGTCTATTTTTGCTGTAATAAATCCCATGCAGTATAGTCGCTGTGTAACAGGGCAGATTTGCCTCTCAGGACTCCAGGGAAGTTGGTTTGACAATCAGTGTGACCTCTTTTATTACTCCCATAGGAGTTGTCACCCAGCTTTCCCAGACTTTTGCAGTGGCATATCCCCTGCTTTATGATTGCTGTATAACAGTGTTTCCCAACCAGGGTGCCTCCAGCTGTTGCAAAACTACAACTCCCAGGCTGTCCGGGCATGCTGGGAGTTGTAGTTTTGCAACAGCTGGAGGCATTCTGATTGGGAAACCCTGCTGTATAACAAGGCAGATTTGCCACTCAGGACTCCAGTAAAGCTGGATGGGAGCTGTAATGGTGACCATATTGGTTATAATTGGCTTCTACTTTTGTACCTTTTGCCCTTTCAGGCTTTAGTGAATCCAACATGGCCGGCTCATCGGGGCAGAGCGGTGGGCAGAGGTTCTGGAGGAAGAGGAAGGATCGGGAGCCACTGAATGAGTTAATCTCCCAGATGCTGATGGCGCAGAGGGCGTCCGAGGACCGTTTCCTCCAGATGGAAGAGCGGAGGATGGAGCAGGAGCAGGAGGCTGAGGAGCGCAGGCTGCGGCTGGAGGAGCGGAGGCTTCAGCTGGACCGCCAGCACGAGCTGCGCATGTTCTCCATTTTCGCTCAGATGTTGGGCATGATACGTCAGAATGGAGGCGGAGAGCCCGTGCCCCCCCCAGATGCCAACTTCTCTCCGGAGGGGGACATAGTGAGCAAAGTGGTGACGAGTAAAGTGCAGGAATCCATGGTGGGCGACATCTACAACTGCACCCAGTACGGCAGCCCCTACCTGTCCACCCGCGGCAACATCCTGTGCGGCTTCAGGGGTTCCTCCGAGGAGGGGTACAGGGCGTACCACGAAGACAAGTACGACGAGGACAAGAACCCCAACGTGAGTCGCCAAAGCCCAAGCGTCGGCACCGGTGGCGCAACAGTATCTTGTGTTTTTATGGATGTGCCGGGTGTCTTATGCCTAAAGCACGTGACGCTGTGAACTGACTACATCAGCTGAGGGTGCGTGACAGTGTGTCAGCGTACTTCTCAGCCGGGAGTGAGGTTTGTATTGTTGTGTTAAAGGGGTACTCCACCCCTAGACATTTTATCCCCTATCCAAAGGATGGGGGATAAGATGTCTGATCGTGGGGGTCCCCGCGATCACGGCTGTGGCACCCCAGACATCCAGTGCATGGGGCGAACGTCACTCCGCGCCGGATGACTGGCGGGGGCGGAGGCTCATGACATTACGGTCACGCCCCGCACATGACGTCACGGCCATGCCCCTTCAATGCAAGTCTATGGGAGGGGGCGTGACTGCAGTGACACGCCCCGTCCCATAGACTTGCATTGAAGGGGCGTGGTCATGGCATCACGAGCGGGGCGTGACCGTGATGTCACGAGCCTCCAGCGCTGCACCCGACGCTCTAAACGAACGCCGGGTGCAGCAGAGAGATCGCGGGGGTCCCACCGCTCCTATGGATAGGGGATAAGATGTCTAGGGGCGGAGTACCCCTTTAAAGGGGTACTCCACTGGAAAAAAATTTTTTTTTAATCAACTGGTGCCAGAAAGTTAAACAAATTTGTAAATAACTTCTACAAAAAAAAATCTTAAAGGGGTACTCCGGTGCTTACACATCTTATCCCTTATCCAAAGGATAGAGGATAAGATGCCTGATCGCGGGAGTCCTGCAGCTGGGGATGCCCATGATCTTGCACGAGGCACCCCGTTTGTAATCAGTCCCCGGAGCGTGTTTGCTCCGGGTCTGATTACGCTCGACCGCAGGGTCGGCGTCGTGTGACGTCACGCCTCCGCCCCCGTGTGATGTCACGCTCCGCCCCTCAATGCAAGCCTACGGGAGGCATCCGTGGACTGATTACAAATGGGGTGCCGCGTGCATGATCACGGGGTCCCCAGCTGCAGGACTCCCGCGATCAGACATCTTATTCCCTTTCCTTTGGATAGGGGATAAGATGTATAAGCACCGGAGAACCCCTGTAATCCTTCCAGTACTTATAAGCTGCTGTATGATCCACAGGAAGTTCTTTTCTTTTTGCATTTCCTTTCTATCTGACCACAGTGCTCTCTGCTGACACCTCTGTCCATTTTAGGAACTGTCAAGAGTAGAAGCAAATCCCCATAGCAAATCTATCCTGCTCCGGGCAGTTTCTAAAATGGACAGAGGTGTCAGCAGAGAGTACTGTGGTCAGGCAGAAAAGAAATTCAAAAAGAAAATAACTTCTTCTGTAGTATACAGCAGCTGATAAATACTGGAAGGATTAGGATTTTTTAATAGAAGTAATTTTACAAATCTGTTTAAGTTTCTGGCACCAGTTGATTTAAAAAAATAAATGTTTTCCAGTGGAGTACCCCTTTAACCTTGACGCATTGTAACAAGCCCATCAGCTGTATGAGCAGGACTAAATCTGAATGGATGAGGTTTCCATTCACTGACAACAAGGATAGTAATGATGTTTTGCTTGCTAATGTTCTAAAATAAACTTTGGTCTTCTGTTACTTTTGCAGGGAATCATCAATTTCGGCACGAGTGAGAATAAACTCTGCTTCGATCTGATGTCTAAGCGGGTAAGTCCTAATGGATGTGGGGAGTGGTTAAAGGGGTATTCCGACTTATAATGCTTATCCCCTATCTATACGGCTACCATCAGCAGCTCCATAGACGACTATGAGAGTGGCATCACGTATGCACGACTCACCGCTTATCTGCTGCTGTATGCTCCACAGGAAGTTGTGTAGTTCTTTCCAGTCTGACCACAGTGCTCTCTGCTGACACCTCTGTCCATGTCAGGAACTGTCCAGAGTAGGAGCAAATCCCCATAGCAAACTGACAGTTCCTGACATGGACAGAGGTGTCAGCAGAGAGCACTGTGCTCAGACTGGAAAGAACTACACAACTTCCTGTGGAGCATACAGCAGCTGATAAGTACTGGGAGGATTAAGATTTTTAAATAAGTGATTTGCAATACTGTATATCTTTTTTTGGCACCGGTTGATGAGAAAACCAGAGTAAAGAACCCAGATAAATACACAGAGATAAGGACACAGTAGATATTGTATAAGCCAGTGTTTCCCAACCAGTGTGCCTCCAGCTGTTGCAAAACTACAACACCTAGCATGCCCAGACAACCGTTGGCTGTCCACTCACCACTGCATGTATGGGTACGCCGGTGGAAACCTTTTTTTTTTTTTTTTTTTATCAACTGGTGCCAGAAAGTTAAACAGATTTGTAAATTACTTCTAATAAAAAAATCTTAATCCTTCCAGTACTTATTAGCTGCTGAATACTACAGAAGAAATACTTTTCTTTTTGGAACACAGTGCTCTCTGCTGACATCATGACCACAGTCCTCTCTGCTGACATCTCTGTCCATTTTAGGAACTGTCCAGAGCAGCATAGGTTTGCTATGGGGATTTTGGTCCTACTCTGGACAGTTCTTAAAATGGACAGAGATGTCAGCAGAGAGCACTGTGGTCATGATGTCAGCAGAGAGCTCTGTGTTCCAAAACAAAGAGAATTTCCTCTTTAGTATTCAGCAGCTAATAAGTACTGGAAGGATTAAGATTTTTTAATAGAAGTAATTTACAAATCTGTTTAACTTTCTGACACCAGTTGATTTAAAAAATAAAAAGTTTCCCAGAGTACCCCTTTAAGAGACTAGAAGAAGTCAGATATTTAAAAAAAACAAACACTTTTCACATTCTTCTTGTGCATTAAGTGACATTATTTCAGTTTCCGCTGTGGTTCTATTCCTGCAGCTGACGCAGAGTGACATGAATGTGGTCGAGCCGCCACTGCTGCAGTACCCGGACTGGAAGGGCCACAACTTGTGAGTATAGCAGGGGTTAACCATTCATCTGGTTGGGGGCATTCCCATCTTGTCTTTTGGGCTCCCCGGGTCCCTCCGGCCTTTTTTCTCCCATTGGAGGTGGTCGGGAAGCCAGAAACAGCAGACGGTGGGTGAGTTATGGAGTTTGCGTACTTTCCATTGACTTTAATAGGTGTTGTGCAAACTCTACTGTAATATCAGTCACACTATGGAATCTCTACTGTAAGAGCAGTCACACTATGGAGCATGTACTGTAATAGTAGTCACACTGTGGAGTCTCTATTATAAGAGCAGTCACACTATGGAGTCTCTACTGTAAGAGCAGTCACACTGTGGAGTCTCTACTGTAAGAGCAGTCACACTGTGGAGTCTCTGCTGTAAGAGCAGTCACACTGTGGAGTCTCTGCTGTAAGAGCAGTCACACTGTGGAACCTCTACTGTAAGAGCAGTCACACTGTGGAGTCTCTGCTGTAAGAGCAGTCACACTGTGGAGTCTCTACTGTAAGAGCAGTCACACTGTGGAGTCTCTACTGTAAGAGCAGTCACACTGTGGAGTCTCTACTGTAAGAGCAGTCACACTGTGGAGTCTCTACTGTAAGAGCAGTCACACTGTGGTGTTTCTACTGTAAGAGCAGTCCCACGATAGAGATTCTAATGTAAGAGCAGTCACACTATAGAGTTTCTACTGTAAGAGCAGTCACACTATAAAGTTTCTACTGTAAGAGCAGTCACACTATAGAGTTTATAGTGTAAGAGCAGTCACACTATAGAGTCTACTGTAAGAGCAGTGACAGTGTTGAATGCTCCAGTTTATTAATCATTTTCTCTGTGTATTTCAGTTTACGGGAGGAGGTGGCGCGTTTCCTGACCTATTACTGTAAAGCACCTGCACCTTTAAATTCTGAAAATGTAAGTTTTCCTGCCAATTCTATAGGAGATCGCAGCTTGTGGCGGCTGCTGACGTTGCGGCTCTCTACTTTGTCCCGTAGGTTATTATCTTGAATGGATGCGGCTCCTTGTTCTCTGCCTTGGCTGCCGTACTGTGCGATCCAGGAGGTAGGTTTACTATCTACCTATACACAATGTTTTCCTATCTGTTCTCAATTCAGAGATCCTGTCTAAACCTGAGTAATGTCAGACAGACTAGTTACTATGGATATGCTGCCGGACCACCCTACTAAGCTTTTACCTAGAAACAGACGTCACATGTGACTGTACATGACAGCAATGTGCTTTATATAAAGGCCCCTTGTCCTGCCTGGAAATAGGGATGTCCCAATACCATTTTTTTTTTTTAAGACCAAGTACCAATACTTTTTTTTTTAAGTACTCGCCGATACCAATTACTGATACTTTTTTCTGTCATGTGACAGGGTTTTTTTTATTTGTTTTTTTTTATGGGAAAAAAAATATTTTATTTTATTTAAAATGGGGGTGGAGGGAATTCAAACTTTTATTATGGAAGGGGTTAATTCACATTTATTTATTTTTATTTTTTTCACTTTTTTTTAGTCCCCATAGGGCATTATTGCATGCAATCTGTAGACTGCATACACTGAACAATGATATGCCATAGCATAGCATTGATCAGTGTTATTGGGGCTTCTTTACTAATGCCTGCATGGATGGCTGCAGTAAAGGAGCGACGATTGGACGGCACCATAAGGGACCTCCGGCTGTCCCCACTGCTGATCGGGACACCGCAATTTTACCGCGATGATCCTGATCAGCATCCCTGAGCTAACCGGCAGTTAACTTCAGGACTTTTAGACACCGCAATCAACTTTGATCACGGCGTCTATAGGGTTATTGCCGGATATTACCGCTATCGGTGATGTTCTGCATCAGCCGCAGGTCCCAGCTATGATGCGAGCTCAGCTGCTGGGCGCACTGCATAGTTCGGTACCTCTGTGATACCTGCCGGCGGATACCACACGGCCGTTTAGACCCGTCCCGTTCTTCTCTCGTCAAAAATAAAAACGGACTTTAAAAAAAAACGGACAATAACTGATGCAAACGGACTGTTATCTGTTTGGATCTGTTATTGTTCAGTTAACAAACAAAAAAAAAATTCTTTTTTGTTCTGAGCATGCTCAGAAGTAAAAACGGATCAAATAACGGATTGAAAAAACAGATGCAGACGGATGACATTAAAGGCTCATCCGTTTTCCATAGACTTCAATGTTAAATTTACTGTATCCATTTTTTCTTCCATTTTTTTGACGGGAGAAAAAATACTGCATGCGCCGTCTTTTCTCCCGTAAATAAAAAAAAACGAAAATGAGCACAGACGGGTACAAACGGATGTGAAAGGATTGTAAAAAAAAAAGTCCCATTGTCATCACTGGGATTATTTTACAACCGTTTGTAATCTGTTTACAAGGAGCAACAACGGAACCTAAACGGGGGAGAGAAAAACGGGGACAGACGGCCATGTGAACGCACCCTTAGAAACAGATTTTCTTCTATAAGTATCAATTAAAGGGGTACTCCAGTGGAAAACGTTTTATTTTTTTAATCAACTGGTGCCAAAAAGTTAAACAGATTTGTAAATTACTTCTATAAAAAAATCTTAATCCTTCCAGTTCTTATAAGCTGCTGAATACTACAGAGGAAATTTTTTTCTTTTTGGAACACAGTGCTCTCTGCTGACATCACGGCCACAGTGTTCTGCTGACACCTCTGTGCATTTTAAGAACTGTCCAGAGTAGGAGAAAATCCCCATAGAAAAAATATGCTGCTCTGGACAGTTCCTCAAATGGACAGAGATGTCAGCAGAGAGCACTGTGGTCATGATGTCAGCAGAGAGCTCTGTGTTCCAAAAAGAAAAGAATTTCCTCCGTAGCATTCAGCAGCTAATAAGTACTGGAAGGATTAAGATGTTTTAATAGAAGTAATTTGCAAATCTGTTTAACTTTCTGGCACCAGTTGATTAAAAAAAAATAATAATATTCCACCGGAGTACCCCTTTAAGTGAAAATAAATGAAAATAGCAAAAAGAGTCAAAGAGATGTATTACTAAGATGCAGGATTATACAATGGTCATTTTGTGGTCATTGTGCGGGCAGGATGTGGACTTGTAGGTTTATTGTATTTATTTATTTATCCTTATATTTATGAGATTTTTATTTTGCAGATGCGATTCTTATCGCCACCCCCTTCTATGGAGGAATTACGCAGAGTATTTTTCTGTACAGCGGCATTAAATTGATGTATGTGCACCTAGAGAGCAAGGTAAGGGGGGTGCGGGGACGGACCACCCAGGGACCTGCAAAACACAGGAGGTAATGAATGAAGGAGCCGCTATGTGCAATATACTAGAACAGGCATAGGCAACCTTTGCCCCTGCAGATGTTTTGGACTACATCTCCCATGATGCCTTTATAGCCAAAGTGGGAGATGTAGTCCAAAACATCTGCAGGGGTGAAGGTTGCCTATGCCTGTACTAGATCTCATGTGGGACAGTCCTGAGGTTCCTAGTTATGGGGTTTTGTTGCATAGATGTATAGTTTATGGTAGTGTTGCCCAACTTGTTGCACAGCTACAACTTCCAGCATGCTGGGAGTTGTAGTTCTGCAAAGGTTGGAGGGCCACAGGTTGGGGAACAATGGTGTATGGCAGTGTTTTCCCAACCAGGGTGCCTCCACCTGTTGCAAAACTACGACTCCCAGCAGGCCTGGACAGCCGAAGGATACTACCCAGCTCTTCTAGACTCCTGAATGGCCTATCAGACTGGACCTTGATTTTGTAGTGCAGTGTTTCCCAACTAGCATGCCTCCAGGTATTGCAAAACTACAACTCCCAGCAGGCCTGGACAGCCGAAGGATACTACCCAGCTCTTCTAGACTCCTGAATGGCCTATCAGACTGGACCTTGATTTTGTAGTGCAGTGTTTCCCAACTAGCATGCCTCCAGGTATTGCAAAACTACAACTCCCAGCATGCCTGGGCAGCCGAAGGCTACTACCCAGCTCTCCTAGACTCCTAAATGGCCTATCAGACTGGACCCTGATTTTGTAGTGCAGTGTTTCCCAACTAGCATGTCTCCAGCTATTGCAAAACTACAACTCCCAGCATGCCTGGACAGCTGAAGACTACTACCCAGCTCTCCTAGACTCCTGACTGGCCTTTCAGACTGGACACTGATTTTGTAGTGCAGTGTTTTCCCAACCATGGTGCCTCCAGCTGTTGCAAAACTACAACTCCCAGCATGCCTGGACAGCTGAAAGCTACTACCCAGCTTTCCTAAACTCCTGAATGGCCTATCAGACTGGACCCTGTTTTGTAATGCAGTCTTTCCCAACTAGCATGCCTACAGATATTGCAAAACTACAACTCCCAGCATGCCAGGACAGCCACCAGCTGTCCGGGCATGCTGTGAGTTGTAGTTTTGCAACAGCTGGAGGCTGCCACCTTCAGATTTGATGCATAAAACTTAAACTCCAGTCACATAATTGTTTGGTCTCTTTCTCAGGTCACGTCTCCAGCTACTCGTCCATTCCAGCTGACTGTGTCCAAACTGGAATCAACCCTGCAGACAGCCAAGGAGGAGGTGAGGCTTCCATGTGGGTTAAAGGGGTACTCCCGTGGAAAACTTTTTTTTTTTTTAAATCAACTGGTGCCAGAAAGTTAAACAGATTTGTAAATTACTTCTATTAAAAAATCTTAATCCTTCCAGTACTTTTTAGGGGCTGTATGCTACATAGGAAATGCTTTTCTTTTTGGATTTCTCTTCTGTCACGACCACAGTGCTCTCTGCTGACCTCTGCTGTCCATTTTAGGAACTGTCCAGAGCAGGAGAAAATCCCCATAACAACCATATGCTGTTCTGGGCAGTTCCGAAAATGGACAGCAGAGGTCAGCAGAGAGAAGTCCAAAAAGAAAAGAATTTCCTCTGTAGTATACAGCCCCTAAAAAGTACTGGAAGGATTACGATTTTTTAATGGAAGTAATTTACAAATCAGTTTAACTTTCTGGCCCAAGTTGATGATAAAAAAAAAAAATGGTTTTCCACGAGAGTACCCCTTTAATTTTTATAAATTAAACTGTTTTTATTAGGGGGTTGCCAATATCATGCACCATCACTAGTCACACAGCGCCAATGGTTTAATTCCAGCGCAACTGCATCTATGAGTTTCATTACCCTAACTTGATCATGTGATCACCACTTTGATTCAAAGAAAGTCACCGTGCTTAAAGGGGTACTCCGCTGAAAAACTTTTTTTTTTTTTTTTCTAACTCAACTGGTGCCAGAAAGTTAAACAGATTTGTAAATTACTTCTATGAAAAAATCTTAATCCTTCCAGTACTTATCAGCTGCTGTATACTACAGAGGAAGTTCTTTTTGAATTTCCTTTCCATGTCAGGAACTGTCAGAAACCTATCATGCTTCGGACAGTTCCTGACATGGACAGAGGTGTCAGCAGAGAGCACTGTTGTCAGACAGAAAAGAACAACTAAACTTCAGCAGCTGATAAGTACTGGAAGGATTAAGATTTTTTAATAGAAGTAATTTACAAATCTGTTTAACTTTCTGGAGCCCCAGTTGATATGAAAAAAAAAATGTTTTTTACTGGAATACCCCGTTATCCAAAGAATAGGGGATAAGATGTCTGATCGAGGGGATGGCCACGCTATGCCCCTTCCATACATGTCTATGGGAAGGGGTGTGGCATGACGTCATGACCACAGCTGCCCAAACCCAGCGTTCTGAACATAATGTCCGTGACATCACGAGCCTCCGTCCCACATCACCAGTCATCCGTCACGGAGCAACGTTCCCTCTGCACTGGATGTCTGGGGTGCCGCAGCCAAGATCGCGGGGGTCCCTAGCAGTGGGTCCCCAGCGATCAGATATCTTATCCCCTATCCTTTGGATAGGGGATAAGATGTCTAGCAACAGAGTACCCCTTTAAATGTGCAAACACACAAAGATTTCAGATCTTCTTGAAACACCTTAGTTGTGATTATAGGTTAAATCACATTCATCTCCAGTGCAATATTTCTCTTTGAGTCAGAAAATGCATTAAAACTCCATGTAGTGTGAACTGACACTAACCCACTTATGAGTCCCAGCAGTTTAGGCTTATGGTTGCTGGAGTCTATCCAGGTGATTAGGTTAGTCTCATTGGGTGACTTGCGGTGATGAGACTCCACCTCCTCTCTTTGTCCAAAACCAGAGGATTCATGGGAAATGTAGGCAGCATGAGAACATCATTTCTGTTCTGAAAGAGAATCAGTATGGCTGAATACCCCATGCCTGCCACGTCAGCTTAAACAGGCAAGCAGAAGGCGTACACAAGAACCTCTGCATTATTATTGATTATATGTGTGTGTATATATATTTATACTTCTTGTTTGAATTGTTGGCTCTTTATACAATGTAATGTCTGATTTTCTCTGTATGTGATTAGCCTGTAGAGACTGTATTTGTGGGAGGGGCGTGGCCTATTTATACGTCCGCTCACCCTCAGGACAAGGCGTTTCGTATCAGCGTTTTTTGCGGGAGTCTCTGCTTCCGGTTGCAGTCTGGCTTTTGAATCTCTCGCCAAAATCTTCAGAGCGGCCGCTCGCGGTGCCGGGGCCTCGATGATCATGAGTCTGGCTTGGGGGGTGCAGGCGCGGCATCCCTGGCAGCTCCGCTGGCGGTCTTATTGTGGGATACTCAGTCACCCTCTGCTTATAAGGTAATAATAGGGCAGGTTTGTGCTGGGGGTGGCGCGGCCTCGGTATCTCGCATAGCCGCTAGCTGCCTCATGGCGCGATGCGCACCGCTCGCCACCCGCGCAGCTACAATTGTCCGTGCCCCAGGGACAGCTTGCGGCAGCTGCACAGTTCTCTGCTCGGCTGCTCGTTAGGCGGTCCTGTCAGCTTGTCTGATGTCGCTTAAACTACAGTATAGTACAATGCTCTGCAGAGGGTCGTTTCAATACAACAATTACTATATATGTTGTGGTGCGATGCTCTGTAGAGTTTGGAACAAACTGTTTCCAACGCTGGAGCTGGCGCCGGGAGCTCATGATGTCATAGCCCCGTCCCCTCATTATGCCATGCCCCTCCCATAGACTTGCATTGAGGGGGTGGGGTGTGACGTCATGAGGGGCGGGGCTATGAAATCCAGCGTTCGAAACAGTTTGTTTCAAACACTAAGCATCGAAGTACCCCTTTAAGGTCATATTATGTAGGTCTCGTTCCTGGCTTGTCATGTCATGTGTGCATTGATCATGGATACAATTCAATTTTAGGTTAGGTATACGTTCCCAGCGTTTCATGTGTGGTATACCCTCATAGAATTTATAGTAGGTATGTCATGTATCGGTTCCAAGTATCTTTTTTTTTGGCATACCTTCATAGCAGGGCCTGTCATGTACCCGTTCATAGCATATATGCATGCATATACATTGTAGATTCATACCGGCTCATGGCACAGGGCGTTATGTCTTATGCTCAGGCTACTATAGCCGACTTATCGAGCACACGTCACTTCGACAATTGCGTCACCTATATGTTACTAGTTTAATATTACACTTATATATTAGCATCCTGGTTGTCCGAATGTGTACACTCAGCCTCCGATTCAACCTTCTATTCCTATAGGATGCGGGATATGTACTATTCTAGTCCCTATTGCTGACATATTTCCACAGGTACATCCTCACGACAATTGGGTGGTGTGTCACTGTTGCGCCTTGCGCATAGGCGGCTGTATACCCATTATGCCTGCCACGTCTGCAGGGGTGATGCGCTGCGTAGTTGTTGTTGCTGACACGTCTTCAGAACAATAACATTGTTACTCATAGGCGGCTGTATACCCATTATGCCTGCCACGTCTGCAGGGGTGATGCGCTGCGTAGTTGTTGTTGCTGACACGTCTTCAGAACAATAACATTGTTACTCATAGGCGGCTGTATACCCATTTTACCTGCCACGTATGCAGGGGGATGCACTGTGTCACACCCCACCCGCTCAATGCAAGTCTCCTATAGACTTGCATTGAGGGGGCGGGGTGTGATGTCATGAGGGCCGGGGCTATGATGTCACGAGCTCCCGGCTCCAGCGTTCGGAACAGTTTGTTCCAAACGCTGAGCAGTGGAGTACCCCTTTAAATATGTGGCTCTGTAATTTTACTATAAGATTTGCTTCTCTACTCTACTGGTCTTTCAATTTTGCCCTTGTTCGCGGTTTTGGGCACAGTTCAACCGCTGTTGTTAAGTTCAGTGTATGTGCAAGTTGTTCTGTTAGGTAGGATGCTGTATTTTCCAGGTTTCCGGTGTAAGGTCCGGAGGGTCCCAGTCTGACGTGATGTTCAGGTAAGTACACCTATTCATTATCGCCACGACCACAAATAAAGATTATCATTACATGAAGATTAGAAAACACTTTATGAGACGTACATAAGACTTTAATGTTTCTACCGAACCTACATCTTTTTTACTGCTTTTTCTAGGGCACTAATGTAAAGGCCTTAATCCTGATAAATCCACATAATCCCCTGGGTGACATATACTCGGCTGCTGAAATGATGGAGTTTTTAGAGTTTGCTAAAAGGTAAAGTGAAACTTTTTGTTTCTATCACTGTCGTCATACATTATCACTTATCCTGTACTGATCCTGAGTTATATCCTGTATTATACTCCAGAGCTGTACTCATTATTCTGCTGGTGAGGTCACTGTGTACATACAATACATTACTTATCCTGTACTGATCCTGAGTTATATCCTGTATTATACACCAGAGCTGAACTCACTATTCTGCTGGTGAGGTCACTGTGTACATACATTACATTACTTATCCTGTACTGATCCTGAGTTATATCCTGTATTATACTCCAGAGCTGTACTCACTATTCTGCTGGTGAGATCACTGTGTACATACATTGCATTACTTATCCTGTACTGATCCTGAGTTATATCCTGTATTATACTCCAGAGCTGTACTCACTATTCTGCTGGTGAGGTCACTGTGTACATACATTACTTATCCTGTACTGATCCTGAGTTATATCCTGTATTATACTCCAGAGCTGTACTCACTATTCTGCTGGTGAGGTCACTGGGGGACATGTATCAAAGATTTGACCCCTGTTTTTTGTGTATTTTTTTGCACACGTTTTGGTAGAGCATGTCCTCCAGATGTGGCTGAATCAGGGTACCTTGGAGCTGCATATATAGTACACATGGATTTATTACCTGCATACTTTTCCTTTGCACCAAAAATCTTTTTCCCCGTAAATATAAGCCAACTATAACTGCACGTAGCGAAATCCTTTCTATTTCTGAAGGAAACTACTGCTAAGGAACCACCAGAATGTTTTCACTTTCCTATCTCCATTCCTCCTTTTGTTTGCTTTATATTGCTTTTTACTCCTTGGTTATTCCAAAGCACTTTTAAAATAATTTGCATATAGAATATTTGTTTATAGTTCAGTTATTCATTAGATCACTTGTATATTGGTTTTGTTATTTTATGATCCAACAATTTAATACATTTACATAGGAAATGTTTGATAACTTATCATTGAACAAGATCCGTCACATTAAATAGCTTTGTAATCCACTTAACACTGTAGATCATTCTCCTTTTTTTTTTACAATTTACTGCTTTCCATTATACTTATCCCCAGCGCCCGGTAAGATGGTGGCTATCACTGATATCCAGCCATCTTACCATGTGACAACGGGGGGTTTCATCCCCCCCCCCCAGCGATCGCTGCCATCAGTCAAATCTGACTAGCTGATAGCAGCGCGGTGTGTGAGTCCGGATCACGGGGATCGGGACACACACCGCTCTGCTAAGTGTCCCTTACCCGTCCCCCGGCGTCACTTACCCGGCCATTCGGTGTCCCGAGCGGTCCCGGTGCGAGCGGCGTCCTCCAGGCGGTCCCGGAGGTGGTGCGTCCCGGCGGTGAGTTTCCGGCAGCAGGGCGGCATCTTCATTGGCAGCAGTGAGATCGCCGTAAAGCGATCTCACTGCTACCTCTGGGAGTTTCAAAACTGCAACTCCCAGCATGCCCAGACAGCCTTTGGCTTTCTGGGCATGCTGGGAGTTGTAGTTTTGCAACATCTGGAGGGCCACAGTTTGGAGACCACTGTATAATGGTCTCCAATCTGTGCTCTTCCAGATGTTCCAAAATTACAAATCTCAGCATGCCCACTCTGTCGAGGCATGCTGGGAGTTGTAGTTCTGTAACATCTGGAAGACCACAAATTGGAGACCATTATACAGTGGTCTACAAACTGTGGACCTCCAGCTGTTGCAAAACTACAACTCCCAGCATGCCCAGACTGCCCAAGCATGCTGGGAGTTGTATTTCGTCAACATCTGACCCTTCAGAAATTGCCGAAATACAAATATAGTTTTGCAACAGCTGGAGGCACACTAGTTGGGAAACATTGTTCGTTTCCTAACTCTTTTTCCCAACCCGTGTGCCTCCAGCTGTGCCTCCAAACTATAACGCCCAGCATGCACTGACAGACCATGCATGCTGGGAATTGAAGTTGTGCAACAGCTGGAGGCACACTGGTTTGGAAACACTAAGTTAAGTAAAAAACTTTCAAGTGTTTTGCAACCAGTGTGCCTTCAGCTGTTGCATAACTACAACCCTCAGCATGCACGGACTGCCAAAGGGCATGCTGGGAGTTGTAGCAGTATGCCTCCAGCTGTTGCATAACTACAAGTTCCAGCATGTCCTTCTGCTGTCACTGCATGCTGAGATTTGAAGCTTTTGCAACAGCTGAAGGCACACTGGTTGCGAAACACTGAGTCTGTTTCCGTGTTTCGCAACCAGTGTGCCTCCAGCTGTTGCAAAACTACAACTCCCAGCATGCACGGACAGCCAAAGGGCATGCTCGGAGTTGTAGTTTTGCAACAGCTGGATGTTTCCCCCCCCCCCCTCCCCGCCAATGTGAATGGACAGGGTACACTCACATGGGCGGAGGTTTACAGGGAGTGCTGCAAGATTGAGATGCAGCAAACTCGCTGTGAACCCCCGCCCGTGTGACTGCACCCTAAAAACACTACACTACACTATATATACACATACCGCTACACAGCCCCCCTCCCCAATAAATATGAACAATGTCTGGTACTGCACTGTTTCCAAAATGGAGCCTCCAGCTGTTGCAAAACAACAACTCCCAGTATTGCCGGACAGCCATTGACTGTCCAGGCATGTTGGGAGTTTTGCAACAGCTGGAGGCACCCTGTTTGGGAAACACTGGCATAGAATACCCCTATGTCCACCCCTATGCAAAACCCTAATTCAGGCCTCATATGCGCATGGCGCTCTCACTTTGGAGCCCTGTCGTATTTCAAGGCAACATTTTAGGGTCACATATGGGGTATCGCCGTACTCGGGAGAAATTGCCTTACAGATTTTGGGGGGCTTTTTCTCCTTTTACCCATTATGAAAAGGAACAGTTGGAGTCTACACCAGTATGTTAGTGTATAAAAATAAAATTATTTACACTGACATGCTGGTGTTGCCGCATACTTTACATTTTCACAAGAGGTAAACGGGAAAAAAGATCCCCATATTTTGGGACACAATTTAGCCAGAGTACGGAGATACCACATATGTGGGCGCAAAGTGCTCTGCGGGCGCACAACAAGGCCCATAAGGTAGAGTGCACCATGTACATTTGAGGTGATTTGCACAGGGGGGTCACAGATGTTAAATGAAGAATAAGGACATTGGTATAATTGATGTGTTATAATTGGGTGCAAAAAGTGGTATTATTGTGAGATTAAAACTCTACATAATGAAGAAAAAAAATTCTGAAACTAATAACGAGGACACAATTACTGTTTAGGTGCAGATACGCTGCAGACAAAGCTCCTACTAAATAGAGCTGCCGTGTAAATTTATGCTCTGTGGAGAATTCTAAATTTAAACGCAATTCAAGAAAGTCACTGTGTACATACATTACCTTACATATCCTGTACTGATCCTGAGTTATATCCTGTATTATACCCCAGAGCTGTACTCACTATTCTGCTGGTGGGGTCACTGTGTACATACATTACATTACTTATCCTGTACTGATCCTGAGTTATATCCTGTATTATACTCCAGAGCTGTACTCACTATTCTGCTGGTGAGGTCACTGTGTACATACATTATATTACTTATCCTGTACTGATCCTGAGTTATATCCTGTATTATACTCCAGAGCTGTACTCATTATTCTTTCATTGGATTCCTTTTTTTTTATAGGAACTCTCTGCACGTTATTGTGGATGAGATCTATATGCTGTCAGTGTTTGAGGAGTCTTTATCCTTCCATAGTGTGCTGAGCCTGGACAAGTAAGGTTATATCTTGGTTTTATATTGTGGTAAAGGGTTGTATGAGGATCACACATTTACCTGTCACAGAAGAAAACAATATACTTTAAATTCTCCTGGCACGTGGTCATTATGGCCTTGGCTAGCCCTATCCTTATTGGATCTTACCAGACCACTGTCCACACACATTTTATGCAACTGGTCTGCAGAAAATTGGGAGCTTGTGAACATATCCTAAAATGAATCCTATTCCTAAATTCCTTTTTACCCTATTTTTCTTAATTTTTTTTAGGCTTCCTGATCCTCAGAGGACTCATGTTATGTGGGGAATTAGTAAGGTGAGTAAGGAGGATTTATAGATGTAATTCCCCCCCCCCCCCCCATCTGGCCCCCCCGCAGAAGGGGTTAAAGGGGTTCTCTGCCCCTAGACATCTTATCCCCTATCCAAAGGGTAAGGGATTTTGGTTGCCACTCAGCTTTCCCACGTGTATTACAGCTTACATTTTGACTCCAGGACTTATCCATTTTTACTTGCATCTCTTTTCCCCCTGCAGGACTTTGCTGTCTCAGGGATCCGTTTTGGCACGCTGTACTCCCAGAATCAGGATGTCTGCAATGGCGTGGCCTCCCTCTGCTACTTCCATGGGGTCTGTGGCCCTATACAATACAAGATAGCTCAGCTAATACGTGATCGAGGTAAGATCATAAGGCATATGGGGGTGGGGACATTCAATGGGCACTCTCATTAAAACTCATTTTTGCTTTTACACTCCTTTAAGGTAAATAAAAAAATCTTTCTATGTACTTTGATTGAATTTTTTTTTTTGTTTTCTATGCTTTATTTGTGTTTAAAAAAGCTGCCACTAGGGGTCTCTCTACTTGTCCAGAGCACATTTCCCCCCATCTCTTGCAAAGACTTTGGACTCTGCTGGCCTGGCAGAAGTCCAAAATCAGGAAATGCAGTCTGGAGTGCTGATGGGTGTGTGTGCAGCCTTAGCTAATCATAGATCATCTCACACTGAACTGCTCTGGGCTGTGTGTAGCAGAGTGAGGGAGGAAGTTCTCCCCTGTTTGGCTTCAGATGATGTCACAGCCTGCTGGGGAACGCCCCTTCCCAGTATGTGAATCTGACTGAGACTGAGCAGAAAATACAGAGAGATAAGAGAGACACCCACTGATTGTAGGACCCTCAATGTGACCTGTGCCCCTGTACTGGTTACACAGCAGAAGATGTCTAAAGTAGACTACCCTGTAATGACAGCCACCATGTACGCTGGGATTAGAGATGACTCAGATCCCAGCCACATAACCCCATAAAGGCAATATGTAATAGGATACTGCTGAAATAACAGTACACTGCAATACATTAGTATTGCAGTGTACTGAACAAGTGATTGCATATTCAAGTCCTTTTGGGGTTAAAAGTATAAATAATATTTAAAAATAATAAAGAGGATTCCATTGTACACATACAGTGGAAGTACGTTGGAATTTGAAGTTTTTCGCTGAAGTTTAACCCCTTAAATGCCGATGTCCACACGAACAGCTACGTCTAGGCATTTAGAAGCCACATGCAGGGAAGTTCCTGGGTCAAATCGGAATCTGTACTAAAACATCTGCTGTCTGACAGTTCACTGCAATACTTATGTATTGTATTGCAGTGTACTGTATGAGCAATCGAGTAATCGTATAGTAAAGTCCTATAGGGGAACTACAAAAGGTACTTAAAAACATTTTTTTTGTTTTTTGCAGAGGTCAGAATGTGGCCATGCAAATCAAATTTTTTAATTTTTACAGTAGTAAAATATAAACTTTTCTGCAGAGTGAATCCTATAAAAATAAAACTCCCCAAAATGGCTGAAATGTGTGGGTTTCCCCCCCCCCCCTATTTCACCCCACATATACTTAAAGGGGTTATACAAAGGGGTTATACAGGAAAAATAAACTTTTTTTCATATATATATATATATATATATATATATATATATATATCAACTGGCTCCAGAAAGTTAAACAGATTTGTAAATTACTTCTATTAAAAAATCTTAATCCTTTCAGTACTTATGAGCATCTGAAGTTAAGGTTGTTCTTTTCTGTCTAAGTGCTCTCTGATGACATGTGTCTCGGGAAACGCCCAGTTTTGAAGCAAATCCCCATAGCAAACCTCTTCTAAACTGGGCGTTTCCCGAGACACGTGTCATCAGAGAGCACTTAGACAGAAAAGAACAACCTTAACTTCAGAAGCTCATAAGTACTGAAAGGATTAAGATTTTTTAATAGAAGTCATTTACAAATCTGTTTAACTTTCTGGAGCCAGTTGATATATAAAAAAACGATTTTTCCTGGATAACCCCTTTAATTTGGTTTCTCAATACACATTGTGGTAAAAAAAAGAACAGCACCATAAAAAGAAACAAAAATAATCCCTCATACATAAAAACAGAATAAAAAAAATAAAAAAGTTATGAAGGCGAGGAGGAACATAATAAAAATGGCTGCATTTCTAAGGGGTTAAAGGGGTACTTCACTGCCCCAGCATTCGGAACATTGTGTTCCGAATGCTGGGTGCGGGCTGCGGGGGTCGTGACAGCATGGGCACGCCCCTTGTGATGTCACATCACGCCCCCTCAATGCAAGTCTTTGGGATGGGGCGTGGTGGCCGCCACGCCCCCTCCCATAGACTTGCATTGTGGGGGCGTGGTCTTATGACATGAGGGGCGTGGCCGTGATGTCACGACCCCCACCGTCCACAGCCAGCATTCTAAACAAACGCCGGTTGCGATGCCTAAGGGCAAAGTACCCCTTAAGGGTATGTTCACATGGGCGGATTACCTGTGGAATTTCCGCAGCGTATTTGCTGCGGAAAATCCGCAGCAAATTTTGCTACCATTGATTTCAAAGGGTCAGCAGAAAATCTGCAATAGAGGCAGTTTTGCAGATTTTCCTTCGGACCCATTGAATTCAATGGTAGCAAAATCTGCTGCGGATTTTCCGCAGCAAATACGCTGCGGAAATTCTGCTGGTAATCCGCCTGTGTGAACATACCCTAAAGGTGTCCATAAGCAAACCCTCCTTGTTCTCCATTATGTACTATGTGCGGTCTCTCATACTCACCAGACTTTCTTCTCATTCCCCGTCCAGACTGGATTAACCAGGTCTACTTACGGGTCAATCATTCCCGCTTGCGGGCGGCCCAGGCGTACGTGGCAGACGAGCTCCGCTCCATCGGCGTTCCCTTTCTTAACCGCGGTGCAGGATTCTTCATCTGGATTGACTTCCGTAAGGTGAGAAGCTCAAGGTGATCACTTTACAATATGAAGATTGGATGTGTTGATATTATACTGATTTCTGGAGAACACAGCTACATCCATGAGTTTTATTATTGTAACTGGGTCATGTGATTAACAGTCTGACCCACAGAAAATCAGTGTTTAATATGTCAGAGGAAGTGGCCAGTCCTGTGTCCGCTAAATTCCAGTAAACTACAGGATGACATCATCACCTATTGGATCTTTCCTGGCATCTCCCAGACCCCTCTCCTCCAGCTCTGTCTGTATACTGCTGCTGTTATCACCATGGGATCAGGATATACAATACTCATACTCCTCCCCCTCTCTCTATATACAGCTGCTGCTATCTCTATGGGATCGGAATATATAGTAGCTATACACCTCCTCTCCAGCTCAATCTGTATACTGCTGCTTTCTCTATGGGATCAGGATATATAGTAGCTATACACCACCCCTCCAGATATATCTATGTATACTGCTGCTATCTCTATGGGATCAGGATATATAATACTTATACTCTTCCCTCCAGCTCTATCTGTATACTGCTGCTGCTATCTCTATCGGATCAGAATAAAAAGTAGTTATACACCTCCCCTCCAGGTCTATCTGTATACTGCTGATATATCTATGGGATCAGGATATATAATACTTATACTCTTCCCTCCAGCTCTCTTTAATGGATCAGAATAAAAAGTAGTTATACACCAGTTATATAACCTCCAGCTCTATCTGTATACTGCTGCTATCTCTATGGGATCAGGATATATAGTAGTTATACACCTCCCTTCCAGCTCTATCTGTATACTGCTGCTGCTATCTCCATAGGATCAGGATATATTGTAGTTATACACCTTCCCTCCAGCTCTATCTGTATACTGCTGCTCTTTCTGTGAGATCAAGATATAAAGGAATTATACACCTCCCCTCCAGCTCTATCTGTATATTTCCCAAAATCACAGCAAAAATTGTACTTCTTTACTGCAACTGTGCAAATCATAGGAAAAAAATGTGTCACTTTAACTGCCGAAAAGCAGTAAAAATGTGGGAAAAATGCTGTAAAAATTCAAAAGACTAGAAATCTTCATAAAGCACCCTAGTTGTGAATATAGGTCAATCTTCTTAATGGCAATATTTCTCTTTAAAAAAAAAAAACGCACTTGGAATAAGTAAACACATTGAAACCACACACAACTGAACTCAACCCACATATAAGTCTAATCATTCAGCTTGGCAGCCTTATTAGATGACTAGGTGCTTCAATGGGTAACTTAGGGTGCATTAGGAAATCATTTCAGTGATGGAATTGGGATCAGTATGGCTAAAAAAAAAAATGCCTGCCACATCAGCTAAAACAGGCACAATGCATATCTTAATTTGTTATTAGATGGCGATAACCTACTATTTGGAGCTTTATTTTAAAGGGGACCTTTCATTAAAAAAAATGTTGATATATTATAGATTAGTGTATGCAGAATAACTTTCCAATTGCATGTTATTAAAAAATATGCTTCTTTCTATTTAATTTTCCACTTTGTAAAAATGACCACTAGGGGTCTCCCTACCAGTCCTGGCCGCAAGCCTTTTTTTATAGATGTCAGACTCGTGCTGGAGTCCTAAATCTCAGACTGCAGCCGGGACACAGACAAGCTCAGCACTGCTCCCTGCCTGTCAATCAGACAGGCAGGAGCCAGCACTGAACTCATAGCACAGTAGAGCATACTCCTGACTCTGCCTTACTGCATGCCCTCATTCATTTTACTATCTGAGCTCCGATCTTTCTTCTCTCTGCACATGCAGTTGTAAACAGAGAGGAGAATATTCAGAGCTGCAGGCTGCTGTGTTCACAGCCTCTATGCTGGGCCACGCCCCCTTCCTCCCTCACACTAGGACAGCTGAATGAGCAGCCAAGAAGACAATAAATCAGGTAGAAAGAGGGGGTTTTGAATGAAAAGAAACACAGGGATTATTGAGAGTTTAGATCATGATAGGTACTCTTTAAAGGGGTACTCCGCCCCTAGACATCTTATCTCCTATCCAAAGGATAGGGGATAAGATGTCAGATCGTCTGGGGACCCCCGGGATCTACCATATGCAGCACCCACCTTTAGCAGCTTCCAAAACCGCTGGAGGTCCTCAGGCTGAGTCCATCTCGACCACAAGGACGGAAGATTGTGACGTCACGACTCCGCCCGCGTGTGATGTCACACCCTGCCCCTCAATGCAAGTCTATGGGAGGGGAGCGTGAACTTTTATTTTTTTTTTAATTATTTGTAATCAACTGGTGCCAGAAAGTTAAACAGATTTGTAAATTACTTCTATTAAAAAAAAGTCTTAATCCTTTCAGTACTTATTAGCTGCTGAATACTACAGAGGAAATTCTTTTCTTTTTGGAACACAGAGCTCTCTGCTGACATCAGGACCACAGTGCTCTCTGCTGACATCTCTGTCCATTTTAGGAACTGTCCAGAGCAGCATATGTTTTCTATGGGGATTTTCTCCCACTCTGGACAGTTTATAAAATGGACAGAGATGTCAGCAGAGAGCACTGTGGTCATGATGTCAGCAGAAAGCTCTGTGTTCCAAAAAGAAAATAATTTCCTGTAGTATTCAGCAGCTAATAAGTACTGGAAGGATTAAGATTTTTTTTTATATAAGTAATTTAGAAATGTGTTTAACTTTCTGACACCAGTTGATTAAAAAAAAAAATAAAGTTTTCCAACCGGAAAAACCTCTGCATTATTTTGTGTCCTGCACTATACAGTATATGCAAGTGTTTCCCAACCAGGGTGCCTCCAGCTGTTGCAAAACTACAACTCCCAGCATGCCCAGACAGCCGAAGGCTGTCTGGGCATGCTGGGAGTTGTAGTTTTGCAACAGCTGGAGGCATCCTGATAGGGAAACACTGACATAAGCAATATAAAAACTTTTCTTTACATTTCAGTACCTGAGGTCTCCGACCTTTGAGGAAGAAGTCACCCTATGGAGAGATTTCCTGGACAATAAGGTTCTTCTGTCTTGCGGGAAAGCCTTCGAGTGCTCCGAGCCTGGATGGTTCCGAATTATATTCTCAGACAAGACTCACCGGCTCCAGCTAGGTAAGTGCTTGGGTGTTATATAAAACTGTAACTTACTGACATCAGCCTTATACTGAGTCGCATCCTGTGATCTTGGTGACCAATGTGACCACTGTTAAAGGCGTTATCCAGGAAAAAACATATATATATATATATATATATATATATATATATCAACTGGTTCCATATTTGTAAATTACTTCTATTAAAAAATCTTAATCCTTTCAATAATTATCAGCTGCTGAAGTTGAGTTGTTCTTTTCTGTCTGACAACAGTGCTCTCTGCTGACATCTCTGCTTGTCTCGGGAACTGCGCCGAGTAGAAGAGGTTTGCTATGGGGATTTGCATCTAAACTGGGCGGTTCCCGAGACAGGTGTCATCAGAGAGCACTTAGACATAAAAGAACAACTGAACTTCAGCAGCTCATAAGTACTGAAAGGATTAAGATTTTTTTTATAGATGTAATTTACAAATCTGTTTAACTTTCTGGAGCCAGTTGATATATATAGAGATGAGCGAACTTACAGTAAATACGATTCGTCACAAACTTCTCGGCTCGGCAGTTGATGACTTTTCCTGCATAAATTAGTTCAGCTTTCAGGTGCTCCCGTGGGCTGGAAAAGGTGGAAACAGTCCTAGGAGACTCTTTCCTAGGACTGTATCCACCTTTTCCAGCCCACCGGAGCACTGGAAAGCTGAACTAATTTATGCAGGAAAAGTCAGCAACCGCCGAGCCGAGAAGTTTGTGACGAATCGAATTTACTGTAAGTTCGCTCATCTCTAGATATATATGAAAAGTTTTTTCCTGGATAACCCCTTTAACCATGGTGACGCAACATACAAAGTCAGCAGTGACTGCCATGATCAAATAACTTGGCCATATATTAGTAGTTTAAAAGTTAAAGGGGTGCTCCGCTGCCTCAGCCCCCTCCCATAGACTTGCATTGAGGGCGAGTGGCTGTGACATCACGACCCCCGCCGCATGCACCCAACATACCAAACTGGGACCCACGCAATCAAACATCTTATCCCCTATCCATTGGAAAGGGGATAAGATGTCTAGGGGCAGAGTACCCCTTTAAAACAGTTTCCTTCACATATTGCCACTTTTCATACGCTCAGGCCATGTTCACACCTAGTAAAAATGGGCTGAATATCCGCCCAGACATTCTGCACATTTGAAAGACCCGGCGGGCGCTGGGACCGCACCAAAATGCACTCGTTGACGGCAATGCAGTTCTGAGCGGAATCTGCAAAAAGAATTAACACGACTATTCTTTCTGCAGATGCCAGAATCGGGATTTCCGGGGCAGAAACATCTTTCACTTTTTAAGGAGTTAAAGGGGTACTCTGGTGGAAAACTTTTATATATATATATATATATTTTTTTTTTTTTTAAATCAACTGGTGCCAGAAAGTTAAAGAGATTTGTAAATGACTTCTATTAAAAAATCTTAATCCTTCCAGTACTTATTAGCTGCTGAATACTACAGAGGAAATTCTTTTCTTTTTGGAACACAGTGCTCTCTGAAGACACCTCTGTCCATTTTAAGAACTCTCCAGAGTAGGAGAAAAACCCTCATAGCAAACATATGCTGCTCTGGACCGTTCCTAAAATGGACAGAGATGTCAGCAGAGAGCACTGTGGTCATGATGTCAGCAGAGAGCTCTGTGTTCCAAAAAGAAAATAATTTCCTCTGTAGTATTCAGCAGCTAATAGGTACTGGAAGGATTAAGATTTTTTAATAGAAGTGATTTACAAATCTGTTTAAAGGGGTACTCCCATGGAAAACCTTTTTTTTTTTTTAAATCAACTGGTGCCAGAAAGTTAAACAGATTTGTAAATTACTATTAAAAAATCTTAAACCTTCCAGTACTTTTTAGGGGCTGTATACTACAGAGAAAATGCTTATCTTTTTGGATTTCTCTGATGTCATGACCACAGTGCTCTCTGCTGTCCATTTTAGGAACTGTCCAGAGCAGGAGAAAATCCCCATAGCAAACATATGCTGCTCTGGACAATTCCTAAATTGGACAGCAGAGGTCAGCAGAGAGCACTGTGGTCATGACATCAGAGAAATCCAAAACGATAAGCATTTCATCTGTAGTATACAGCCCCTTAAAAGTACTGGAAGGATAAAAAAAAAATTAATAGAAGTAATTTACAAATCTGTTTAACTTTCTGGCACCAGTTGATTTAAACAAAAAAAGTTTTCCCCCGGAGCACCCCTTTAATTCAGCGGTGACAACCAATACGTCTTCTCTTCCTGTTAGTTTTTAAAATATGGCCGCCTCAATTGTGTTGACCAAACTTTTGCCGTTGCTCTAACTTTTCATTTACTATAGACTTGCATTGAGGGGGTGCGGCCTTGACTTCACGAGCTTCTGGGGCTGCACCCCACACTCTAGACCAGTGGTCTTCAACCTGCGGACCTCCAGATGTTGCAAAACTACAACTCCCAGCATGCCCGGACAGCCAACGGCTGTCCGGGCATGCTGGGAGTTGTAGTTTTGCAACATCTGGAGGTCCGCAGGTTGGAGACCACTGCTCTAGACGAACGCCGGGTGCAGCAGGGAGATCGCGGGGGTCCCCAGCTGCAGGACCCCCTGTGATCAGACATCTTATCCCCTATCCTTTGGACAGGGGATAAAACGTCTAGGGGTGGAGTACCCCTTTAACTTTTAGTAAAGTTAGAAGTACCTGTTCTTTGGGGGCCCGTGATCTTTCTTCCATCTAACCCTCCACAACCATCATTTCCTCTTCTCAGGGATGCAGCGGATCCGCAAGGTGCTGGAGGGGAGGGAGAAGGAGCTGCTGCACGTAGAATTGCAAAACCCCATAGAAGAAGATGGTAAAGCAGACAGTACGGACGAGGTCATCTACATCTCCAGTCACCACGAACCTTCAAGCTCCAACCTGAGCGATCTCATCCTTCAGCTCCAGAACCAGATGCGTTCATCGGACTGGCTGCAGAGGAACACCGTAGAAAACTTTGCTCAGCAGAACCCGGAGGTTTTCCAAGTGTACAGCAAATGTGTGGGAAAGCAGTGAGGATCTGGTGTCCTGTCCAAGTCCCTATAAACAACAACTTTTGGGGTAACCCCTCCCTGAAGGCGTATGCCCTAAACTAGAAATCCCCCCTAAAAGTAAATGCTTTGAGTTAAAACGTCTGATAATGAGTGTGACAAGTGCTTTAAAAAACACAGCCTGTGCTCGGAGATGTCAGTGCATCCTTATTATCACTTGGAATGTGTATATACCTTTTAGCTGTGGATGCCTATTGACATATATTTTCTGGCATTCACGGCTGCTGGTTAAAAAAATCACTTTCTAGCCATCGGCACCCCGACGTTTCGTCAGACCTCGCTGACTTTATCAAGGGAACCAGGCTAATATAGATTTCAGACTCATGCTGGAGTCCTAAATCTCAGACTGCAGCCGGGACACAGACAAGCTCAGCACTGCTCCCTGCCTGCCAATCAGACAGGCAGGAGCCAGCACTGTGCTCACAGCATAGCACAGCAGGGCATACTCCTGACATACTTTCTAGCCATCCGCACCCCGACATTTCGTCAGACCTCGCTGACTTTATCAAGGGAATCAGGCTAATTAGTATAGTGCATACCCCTTTGGGGGGGGGTTACCTTTAAGGTTGTTGTTTATATCAAGTCCCTGTCACAAGAGCACAAAGTCTACGTCAGAACTGTCTATATTGGGAATCCTCAGTACTGTGAGGGTGTAAGTGCTGGACTGTATTGGTGCCAGCATATATGCTGCATGGACCCCATTGGGAAACCAGTCAAGGATAATCCATCTCCGCCTGTCTACCACTTGCTGCTCCCACATAAATTGGTAGTACAATGGTCCTGCATAGGTTCCGGGCCCTCGACTTTATCAGTGGGACCAAATAAATGGAATTGTAACCGAAAAGAATCTGTAGCACTTAATGAACTGAATATTTTGACAAATTTTAATGGGTAAATTTTTTCGGCATGACCCTAAACCGGCATTCAGTCTGTTTGCTTCTTTATAGATTTCATCCGTATATAATAGGATCTTCAGAATCATGAGGTTTCTCTACTGTGAAAAATACTTTAAAATGTGTTTTATATATTTCCAAATAGAATGTCACATGAAGGTTCAGTGTGGGCAACATGAGAAGCTCACCTCCGACTGAACCAGTGATGAGAAAGGTTATTGGTATATATGTGTGTGTGTGTGTATATATATATATATATATATATATATATATATATATATATATATATATAGGACTTACAATAAAATGACTTTATCTGGGTGTCAATCTGCTGCTTGTAAAGTTAATGCAAATAGTGTTATGCCCCCTCCATATATCTCTATGGGAGAGTCCAAAGATAGCCGAACGGCTCTCCCGTAGAGATATATGGATGAGGCGTGACGTGCCGCTCCCTGGGAGAGCAGGGGCTCCCTACAGGAGATCGCAGGAAGCCCTAGTGGTCGGACCCTCCCGCGATCTAAAACTTGTCCTGCGGATAGGGGATACGTTTTTCTGTAATCTTAAGTAAGAGACATCTTAAGTATGAGACATCTCCTTTAAAAGGGTACTCCGCCCCTAGACATATTATCCCTTATCCAAAGGATAGGGGATAAGATGTCTGATCACGAGGGTCCTGCCGCTGGGGACCCCCTCGATCTCTGCTGCGGCAGCCCAGACATCTGGTGCATGGAGCGAGCTGACGTCACGGCCCCGCCCCTCAATGCAAGTCTAAGGGAGGGGGCGTGACGTCTGTCACGCCCCCTCCCATAGACTTGCATTAAGGGGGCATGGCCGTGACCTCTAAACAAATGTTGGGTGCCGCAGCGGAGATCATGGGGGGTCCCGGCGGGATTTTTTTTTAAATCAACTGGTGCCAGAAAGTTAAACAGATTTGTAAATTACTTCTATTAAAAAATCTATACCCTTCCTACTTTTTGGCAGCTGTATGCTACAGTGGAAATTCTTTTTGTCATGTCCACAGTGCTCTCTGCTGACACCTCTGTCCGTGTCAAGAACTGTCCAGAGGAGCAGTGTTAATGCAATGGGGATCTTCTGCTCTGGACAGTTCCTGATACGGGCATCAGGTGTCAGCAGAGAGCACTGTGGACAAGACAAAAAAGAAAAGAATTTCCTCTGTAGCATACAGCTGCTAAAAAGTACTGGAAGGATTAAGATTTTTTAATATAAGTCATTTACAAATCTGTTTAACTTTCCGGCACCAGTTGATTTAAAAAAAAAAAAAAAAAAAGTTTTTCACCAGTTTTACCCCTTTAAGGCTTTGGTTAAGGATTTAGGATGAAACAACAAAATCAACTAGCGCTTAAAGCGCAACTGTCATGAAATCTGGGTACAGTAGCCTTTGTACTGTGTGCAGGTGGTGGGTATAGCAATGTTTTACCTAATATTTGCAGACATTCATGATCCCAAAAAATGCTTTTGATCAAAGCCACTGATAGGCGTGGCACGAGGTACATGATGCCCCCGCTGCCGCCACACCCACCCCCTGTATGTCAGCGATGGGACCGCTGTGTGATTGACACACGGGTCCCAGCGCATGCGCCCTTCAGCGAATCTAACGTGCGCGCGTGTAATCCAGCTAGCGCTGCGGAGGAAGATGGCGGCGGGAGCGAGCGTTTGCTGGGGGAGCAAGCGCTTGCTGGATGACACGCAGCGGCACGCATTTTAGATTAGCTGAAGGGCGCATGCGCTGGGACCTGTGCGTCAATCACACATAGGTCCCTGGGTGGACATACAGGGAGTGGGCGGCGGGGCATCGTGTACCTCACGCCTATCCGACCGTCAGTGGCTTTGATCAAAAGCATTTTTGGGGTAATGAAAGCCTGCAAATATTAGGTAAAAACATTGCTATACTCACCACCTGCACACAGTACAAAGGCTACTGTACCCAGATTTCATGACCGTTGCGCTTTAAGGTCTATGACATATGGCACGATACAATTGATCTAGATATATAAAATGTAATTTATTCAAAGTAAAAGTCTCTGTTAGCAGGGCCCTTGCTGTTGAAGAAAAATTTTACATACTCTTAGGAGTTAAAATGCAACTAATTAGACAAATTTAGCTAAAAGTAGATATTGCTAAAAAGTTCTCTTGAAAAGTCCTAAGTTAAATCCAAACTTAATCTACAATAATCTCTTGACAGGAGTAAATAGATATTGAGTATGAGTACAAGTCTTAAAGGGGCACTCCACTGCTCATCGTTTGGAAGAAACTGTTCCGAACGCTGGAGCTGGGAGCTTGTGACGTCATAGCCCCGCCCCCTCACGACGTCACGCCCGCCCCCTCAATGCAAGTCTATGGGAGGGGGCGTGACGGGTGTCACGCCCCCTCCCATAGACTTGCATTGAGGGGGCGGGCGTGACGTCGTGAGGGGGTGGGGCTATGACGTCACGAGCGTTTGGAACAGTTTGTTCCAAACGCTAAGCAGCGGAGTGCCCCTTTAAACACAGTTTGACGTGTACAGAAACAAATGGTACCATGTACCGCTCACCCGACTGGCGCAGATCCCCTGGTTCATTCTGCCGACTATGTAAGGTGCAGACCTCTTAGCGGGAGCGTGAAGCTGCGGACGGAGCGGCAGTGTTAATGCTCCGTCGTTGGTTTAGTTCCTCTCAAAATGCGCACCTTCTGGTTCTTGCGTTCGCTCCGCTGGTAGCGTGCAGACCTTGGTGTGTATGGAGGTGGCTGTGAATGATGACAGGGATCTCGCTGGTCCAGGTTGTAAATAGATGTTCGTATGAAGGTTCGGGTTAACGTGTCAAGAGTGGATCTCGAATGGATAGAACAGTGGCAATTGGAAGTAGGTGCTGTTTAGAAGTGTTTCGGTCCCGCCTTAGGGACCTTCCTCAGTAAAACTTTTAATATAGTGTTCCTTGTGTAATTAGCAGACACTTTCCCCTTCCCTTGCTTTTAAAATTATCAACATAAATATGTTTAAAATGTAATAGAAAAAAACGGCCACTAGGTGGCTCTGTTCTTTTCCCTGCCAATTAATACAGTGAGTTTGGTCTCCTCCCGTCCTGGCAGAAGTCCGAACTCAGGAAGTGTTTCTCTACACTGAGCTTGATTGACAGCTGCAACGAGTCTCACTGAAAGATGCACAGAGCCTGAGGTCTTCTATTCATCACAGCACTGCAACCATGTGAGGGCAGAAGTGGTCCCCCAGCAGTCTTCAGTGATGTCATGTCTGCTGGGAAATGCCCACTTTCTCCTGCTGAGAGAAAGATGTGAGCAAAACTAAAGGTATGATACACAGCTTTCTAAAGCTCTGACATTTTTTATAAGGGTAGGAGGACTGTTAAGTGTTGTTAGGAAACATAGCCTGAGTTAGTTTAGAAAAGTTTATTTGGTGGCAGGTACTTTTTAAATAAAGACGTCTCCGTGTTCTGTTGCTTTGTCTAGTTACAAGTCTGGTTTTTCAGGCTGTCGGCAGAACCCCCATATTTATAGGGGGATCTTATGTAAATAAAACCTCATCGCTGTAGAAAGAAATCCTCCATGACTTTCTGATAGACTTGTGGCATGCACAAAGCCACCATTTGCACAAAGTTTTGGGACATTTTACCCCCTCCCCAAAAAAAAAAAAAAATGGGTGGGTGGGTGGGAACTCACTTGACCCACAGCACCATCTGTTTCATTCCAGCACAGCTGCATCCATGTGTTTCGCTACTGTAACTGGGACATGTGATCACCAGTCTGATCCTCAAAGCATCACAGTGCTTAAAGGGGTACTCCGCCCCTAGACATTGTATCACCTATCCAAAGGATAGGGGATAAGATGCCTGAATGCGGGGGTCTCGCCGCTGGGGACCCCCTCGATCTCCCTGCTGCACCCGGCGTTCGTTTAGAGCGTTGGGTGCAGCGCCGGAGGATCGTGATGTCAGGGCCACACCCCCTCAATGCAAGTCTATGGGAGAGGCGTGACAGACATCACGCCCCTCTCAGATTTGCATTGAGGGGGTGTGGCCGTGACATCACAAGCGGGTGTGGCCGTGATGTCATGAGCCTCCGCATCGTTAGTCATCCGGCACGGAGCGAAGTTTGCTTCGTGCACCGGATGTCTGGGGTGCCGCAGCCGAGATCGTGGGGATCCCCAGCGGCGGGACCCCCACGATCAGGTAGGGCATAAGATGTCTAGGGGAGTAACCCTTTAATGTGTCAGAGCAGTGGTCAGTCCTGGGTCAGCTGACTTCCTGTAAACTGTCGGATGACGTCAACACCAGCTTTATCGGGCTGCCAGAGGCTGTCCGGGCATGCTGGGAGTTGTTGTTTTGCAACACTGTTTGGAAAACACTGCCATAGACATTAGATTGTCAATGGAGATGCACCAAGAGAAAACATAATAATATCCCAATAAATAGAGATTTATTTATTTATTTTTTAAAAGCTAACCTCTTCCCTTCCTACCACAAAGTACCATCAAGCTGAAACATCCGGAGATGACGGCTCCATTAGTATCCTGAATAATTAAGTAGAATTTATAATAAAATATGTAATTTCCACCTGGCGAAAGGATTCTTTAGATGCATTATAAGGGTGCGTTCCCACCTGGCGTATACGCAGCGTATTTCATGCTGCGCAAAATTTGCGGCAGCAGCGGGAAATCTGCGTATTCCTTGCTCACTATACACACAGGGCTTTCCGGCGACAGCCCTATGCGTGTAGTGAGTTTTGGAGGCGGAGCCGCGCGTCACAGTCACGCCGACACACGGCCCCGCCTCCAAAACTCACTACACGCATAGGGCTGTCGCCGGAAAGCCCTGTGTGTATAGTGAGCGAGGAATACGCAGCGTATACGCCAGGTGGGAACGCACCCTAAAAGCACTGAGGAGAGTTATGAAAACCTGTGCAGAGAAAAATTTGCCTAGTTGCCCATAGCAACCAATCAAATCCCTTCTTTCATTTTTAAGAAGGCCTCTGAAGAAATGAAAGCTGGAATTTGGTTGCTAAGGGCAACTGGACAAGCTTTCCTCTGCACATGTTTTCGCCCCCATTATGGGGGGAGATTTATCAAAACCTGTCCAGAGGAAAAGTTGCTGAGTTGCCCATAGCAACCAATCAGATTGCTTTCACTTTCATTTCTGAAAAGGCCTCTGCAAAAATGAAAGAAGCGATCTGATTGGTTGCTGTGGGCAACTGCACCGCTCTTCCTCTACACGGGTTTTGATAAATCTCCCCCTATGTGTTTTCCTTATTGCCAGTAACGCTTTTGTAGTTCACTGGCTGGAAAATTCCACTCGGAAATTTTGTTGCAGCAGTGTCCCATTGTTCTCAATGAGATCCTGCACACCGCAGGATTTTCTGCAGCAGAAAAAATGTGTCGGTTCTTTCTGCCGAATCTGCTCGGAAATGCTATGCAGTCCATGGAGATTTACGAGCGGTCCTAGCGCCGCCATGTTATGCCAATGAACACTGTCTGCAGATGTTTTGCCTTGTGAACAAAACCTAACCAAACTGCTAAGGTGCACACGCTGACTTCGTAAGCTTATATATTAGTGTTTCCCAACCAGGGTGCCTCCAGCTGATGCAAAACTACAACTCCCAGCATGCCCGGACAGCCAAAGGCTTTCCGGGCATGCTGGGAGTTATAGTTTTGCAACAGCTGGAGGCACACTGTTTGGAAAACACTGTTCTATGACTTACCTCAACATAGATTTATCTGCTTATCACTTTACAGCAGTGTTTCCCAACCAGGGTGCCTCCAGCTGTTGCAAAACTACAACTCCCAGCATGCCCGGACAGCCTTTGGCTGTCCGGGCATGCTGGGAGTTGTAGTTTTGCATCAGCTGGAGGCACCCTGATTGGGAAACACTGACAGATAAGTGACCAGGTGACAAGAGACAGCTTTCTAAAGCCTCCAAAATGGCCGAATAAAATTGCTAGTTTTTTTTTTTAAATTATTACGGTATTTCACAAAAAATCCTCCACAATGTTATGTAATACATTCAGTACATAGGATTATTGCGTGCTATATTTTGACATACAACTGCGCCAATCTGACAAAGCCAAATCATTGATGTTCCTATCTGATAATAATCTATTTTCTTATATAAATATACGGTATATATTATTATTATTAGTTTATGTTTCTTTATAAAGAAATATAAACTAATATATATATATATATATATATATATATATATATATATATATATATATATATATATATATATTTCTCTTAAATATAAAGCAAACATTATAGCCGAAAGGAACAGCTTTTTTTTTAGGCAAAAATAAATAAATAAATAAATAAATAAATAAAAAAACTGAAAAAAAAAAAAAAAAACAACAAAACATAAATAAATAAAAGTAAAAAACTACAAAAACTTGCCACTGAATAAATACATACTCATGAGTAGTACAAAGACTCAATTATATTAATAATACATTTTATTTTTTTTTATTTTTATTTTTTAAATATACAACAACCTGAATCCCCCCTCATAAAAACATGAACACACAGGACATATTAAAAACATAATGGATGGGTGAACACCATAATTTACTACACATACACAAAAGCTGAAATACAACATATACAAATTTGAAACCTATAGCAATTAAACACCTGTAGGAATTAGGTGGGCCGACATAGTAGACCACTGTATAGGATCAACCCATCAGCTGTTTTTTTGTTGTTGTTGTTTTTTTAGCCTTTTTCTTTTCAGTAATTTTTTTTTACCACTTTTCAAAGCAATTATTTTTTTCATATTTTAGGAACAGATATGCGGTGTCCCGATACCGTATTGTACCGAATGCTGGGACAGCCCCTAGTCGCCTCTTTTTTACGTGATTTTTTAATTTTTAAATGTATATATTTAATATAATGCATATTACCGTAGTATACTTGCCTTGGTAGCGTCGCAGGACCTTCTGTCATGTGACTATGTTAATTCCTCTATGGTATGTTGGAGGTCCTTGGGTCACATGATTACCCATAACTCTATGTAAAGATAATTGACAGACGTATTGGACCAATCAGCTTTAGTCCAGCCCCTGCCCATATAAGGGGACTGCAGCCAATGATCGCTCTCTTGGGTTGCTGCTCTTGTGGATGCCGGAACTACCAGGACGGATCTGCGCAACTTTCAAAGACACGCTGGGCCTGAAACCTGCCGGCCTCAGCACAAAACTAAAACGTGAGTCCTAAACTAAATCCCCGCTAAAGCTAGCGTGACTGCTGGACCGAAACTAAATCCCCTATATCCAGTGGAACAGCGCATATCAGTCTACGGACTCTAAACTGTTTAAGGTCCCAACCACTGTTAATCTCTAAGAGACTTTGCATGTATAGAGACTGTTCCGGTTATAAAGCTTGCATAAAATCTTCAGTAAAGTTCCGACAAGTTTCTGCAAAACTCTCCGGTTGTGGACATTCAATTATTCTATACCTCCCTATCGCTCTTGGGAAGGGTGGCGGTAGGACAAGCATTACAGAGAAGCACTCACCCTGGCGTCACAAATAGCAAGGGTTAACAAGCACCCTTTAGTAACCGCACAGCTACACTCCCCATACCCTACACCCCCAGGCTATCACAGATATATATATATATATATATATATATATATATATAAAAAAAAACATGCCATGTAAAGGAGCACTGCAGTCTTAGACACTTATCCCCTATCTGCAGAGTCTGATCGCGGGAGTCTGACTGCTAGGACCCACCGGCGATCTCCCGTACGTGGACAGGCGACAGGCATAGCCGCGCCTCAGCACGAACGCTGCATTTCCGCCTCTCCCATAGAGATACATGGAGGGGGCGTGTCTGCCACGGCGTTATGCTGCAGCGGACACACCCCCTGCACGGCAGAGCCGGGGCCCCGTACAGGAGATCGGGGGGGGGGGGGGGGCGTAGGGCTGCAGATCTCTTTTAATTTTAGCTGTAAAAAGTAAGGCCAGCCAAAAACAGTGTGTGAACATAGCCTTACATAGGGTAACTCACACAGACAACCCCACAACATTATTTTCTACCACCCCTCTTGTTAGACCATCAGCGTTTCCCGTCTCCGGCATTCACTAAATAGGAATATGCCAGTATTGCAGACCACCAGTATAGTCCAGGCCAAGACCCCCAACCAGTATGAGTAACCAAGACAGGTCCAGCATCTCTGTATATCCTCCAGGTGTTGACAAGTAAAAATAGTCCAACCCACGGTGAAAAGAAATCCTAAAGAAAAAAGAAAAAACATAAGTTAAAAACAAAACAAAAAAAAAGTAATAAATTGTCTACAGAAATGACAGAAAACAATTTTAGTGGGAGTCACTTGTGCGTTAACTCACAGTTACCAGAGAGGGAACAATGTCCACTCCAAGCCAAATATCATATAATTAATTATTTGCAGTACCACTCCAGACCATCGGGTGCAGCAAAAAATAAAAACCAATAGTTCTAGAACGAACTCTAATTGTAACAGTAATTTGAATTTGTATCCAACTGTGGGAAGGAATCATATTATATACTACTGGAAAGCTTTGGTGTACAGAATAAAGTGGATTCTGGATATTAAAGGGGTTGTCCTGACAAGACAATCATAACTGATACAGCAATAAAATGTCTTAATCCTGAGAAAACCAGACTACTGCAGCTAAGGGTCTCCCTTCTATGTAGCCCCCCTTACCATCCCTTTTAGTTTCCTACCCGTGATGAGAAGTATGGTCAGGAACAGCTTTGCAGGAGTTGGCATCTGCAGATCATCCTGGGAATATTCTGGCGCCTTCCAGCAAAACAAGAAGATCAGGCAAATAAAGAAACTGGCTGTAGCCGTGATGAGGGAAACTCCGAAGAAAAACAACTGAGCTTCATAAGCTAATAGATAACAAAAAGATATACGGTATGTAGTAATGTCATAATGGTATTTGAAGAACACCATAACTGCTCTCATATAAGAGGAGTACTACTAAAATACTGTCTCCTATATACAGGAATATAACTACTATAATACTGCTCCTATATACAAGAATATAACTACTATAATACTGCTCCTATATACAAGAATATAACTACTATAATACTGCTCCTATATACAAGAATATAACTACTATAATACTGCTCCTATATATAAGAATATAACTACTATAATACTGTCTCCTATATACAATAATATAACTACTATAATACTTTCCCCTATATACAAGAATATAACTACTATAATACTGCTCCTATATACAAGAATATAACTAATATAATACTGCCTCCTATATACAAGAATATAACTACCATAATACTGCTCCTATATATAAGAATATAACTACTATAATACTGCTCCTATATATAAGAATATAACTACTATAATACTGCTCCTATTGACAAGAATATAACTACTATAATACTGTCTCCTATATACAAGTATATAACTACTATAATACTGCTCCTATATACAAGAATATAACTACTATAATACTGCTTCTATATACAAGAATATAACTACTATAATACTGCTCCTATGTACAAGAATATAACTACTATAATACTGCTCCTATATACAAGAATATAACTACTATAATACTGCCTCCTAGATACAAGAATATAACTACTATAATACTGCTCCTATGTACAAGAATATAACTACTATAATACTGCATCCTATATACAAGAATATAACTACTATAATACTGCTCCTATATACAAGAATATAACTACTATAATACTGCCTCCTATATACAAGAATATAACTACTATAATACTGCCTCCTATATACAAGAATATAACTACTATAATACTGCTCCTATATACAAGAATATAACTACTATAATACTGCCCCTATATACAAGAATATAACTACTATAATACTGCCCCTATATACAAGAATATAACTACTATAATACTGCTCCTATATACAAGAATATAACTACTATAATACTGCATCCTATATACAAGAATATAACTACTATAATACTGCTCCTATATACAAGAATATAACTACTATAATACTGCTCCTATATACAAGAATATAACTACTATAATACTGCTCCTATATACAAGAATATAACTACTATAATACTGCATCCTATATACAAGAATATAACTACTATAATACTGCTCCTATATACAAGAATATAACTACTATAATACTCCTCTTATATACAAGAATATAACTACTATAATACTGCTCCTGTATACAAGAATATAACTACTATAATACTGCTCCTATATACAAGAATATAACTACTATAATACTGCTCCTATATACAAGAATATAACTACTAAAATACTGCCTCCTATATACAAGAATATAACTACTATAATACTGCCTCCTATGTACAAGAATATAACTACTATAATACTGCTCCTATATACAATAATATAACTACTATAATACTAGTCCTATATACAAGAATATATCTACTATAATACTGCTCCTATATACAAGAATATAACTACTATAATACTGCTCCTATATACAAGAATATAACTACTATAATACTGCTCCTATATACAAGAATATAACTACTATAATACTGCTCCTATATACAAGAATATAACTACTATAATACTGCTCCTATATACAAGAATATAACTACTAAAATACTGCTCCTATATACAAGAATATAACTACTATAACACTGCCCCCTATATACAAGAATATAACTACTATAATACTGCTCCTATATACAAGAATATATCTACTATAATACTACATCCTATATACAAGAATATAACTACTAAAATACTGCTTCCTATATACAAGAATATAATTACTATAATACTGCCTCCTATGTACAAGAATATAATTACTATAATACTGCTCCTATATACAAGAATATAACTACTATAATACTGCTTGTCACGATGCCGGCTGGCAGGAGGTGGATCCTCTGTGCCAGAGAGGGATTGGCGTGGACCGTGCTAGTGAACCGGTTCTAAGTCACTACTGGTGTTCACCAGAGCCCGCCGCAAAGCGGGATGGTCTTGCTGCGGCAGTAGTGACCAGGTCGTATCCACTAGCAACGGCTCAACTTCTCTGACTGCTGAAGATAGGCGCGGTACAAGGGAGTAGACAGAAGCAAGGTCGGACGTAGCAGAAGGTCGGGGCAGGCAGCAAGGATCGTAGTCAATAAGGTAATAGCAGGAGGTCAAGTACACAGTATGGACAAACACAGTAACGCTTTCACTAGGCTCTAAGGCAACAAGATCCGGCAGGGGAGTGCAGGGGCAGAGATCAGATATAGTCTGGGAGCAGGTGGAAGCCAATTAAGCTAATTGGGCCAGGCACCAATCATTGGTGCACTGGCCCTTTAAGTCTCAGGGAGCTGGCGCGCGCGCGCCCTAGAGAGCGGAGCCGCGCGCGCCAGCACATGACAGCAGGGGACGGGAACGGGTAAGTGACCTGGGATGCGATTCGCGAGCGGGCGCGTCCCGCTGTGCGAATCGCATCCCCGACGGTCATGACAGTGCAGCGCTCCCGGTCAGCGGGACCGACCGGGGCGCTGCGGAGAGAGAGACGCCGTAAGCGCTCCGGGGAGGAGCGGGGACCCGGAGCGCTAGGCGTAACACTGCTCCTATATACAAGAATATAACTTCTATAATACTGCTCCTATATACAAGAATATAAGTACTATAATACTGCTCCTATATACAAGAATATAACTACTATAATACTGCTCCTATATACAAGAATATAACTACTATAATACTGCTCCTATATACAAGAATATAACTACTATAATACTGCTCCTATATACAAGAATATAACTACTATAATACTGCTCCTATATACAAGAATATAACTACTATAATACTGCTCCTATATACAAGAATATAACTACTATAATACTGCTCCTATATACAAGAATATAACTACTAAAATACTGCCTCCTATATACAAGAATATAACTACTATAATACTGCCTCCTATGTACAAGAATATAACTACTATAATACTGCTCCTATATACAAGAATATAACTACTATAATACTAGTCCTATATACAAGAATATATCTACTATAATACTGCTCCTATATACAAGAATATAACTACTATAATACTGTTCCTATATACAAGAATATAACTACTATAATACTGCTCCTATATACAAGAATATAACTACTATAATACTGCTCCTATATACAAGAATATAGCTACTATATACAAGAATATAACTACTAAAATACTGCTTCCTATATACAAGAATATAACTACTATAATACTGCTCCTATATCTACTATAATACTGCTCCTATATACAAGAATATAACTACTATAATACTGCTCCTATATACAAGAATATAACTACTATAATACTGCTCCTATATACAAGAATATAACTATTATAATACTGCTCCTATATACAAGAATATAACTACTATAATACTGCTCCTATATACAAGAATATAACTACTATAATACTGCTCCTATATACAAGAATATAACTACTATAATACTGCTCCTATATACAAGAATATAACTACTATAATACTGCTCCTATATACAAGAATATAACTACTATAATACTGCTCCTATATACAAAAATATAACTACTATAATACTGCTTCTATATACAAGAATATTACTATAATACTGCTCCTATATACAAGAATATAACTACTATAATACTGCTCCTATATACAAGAATATAACTACTATAATACTGCTCCTATATACAAGAATATAACTACTATAATACTGCCCCTATATACAAGAATATAACTACTATAATACTGCATCCTATATACAAGAATATAACTACTATAATACTGCCTCCTATATACAAGAATATAACTACTATAATACTGCTCCTATATACAAGAATATAACTACTATAATACTGCTCCTATATACAAGAATATAACTACTATAATACTGCTCCTATGTACAAGAATATAACTACTATAATACTGCTCCTATATACAAGAATATAACTACTATAATACTGCTCCTATATACAAGAATATAACCACTATAATACTGCTCCTATATACATGAATATAACTACTATAATACTGCTCCTATATACAAGAATATAACTACTATAATACTGCTCCTATATACAAGAATATAACTACTATAATACTGCCCCCTATGTTGAGAACAGACTATAGAATTGTACCATCTGATGTAATGTTCCATACCTCTGCTAGTTGTAATACTTCCAGCACCTGAGGATTCTCGGCTTTCCCATAGTCCCCTATTGTTGTACCATTGTGGTGTTAGAGCGGAGATGATTAGGGTTAATGTACCTAGTATACCCAGCACCCCTTGTACAGTATGGCTCCAGGACAGTGTACCGCAGCAGTTGGTCCTCTGTGCCCCCATCTGTAGATGCTGTCGGTGCAGTTATGGGGGTGGATGAGAATCCTGTACATAGAGATCTATGAGAAGTCCCTTTAGTTTTGGGTTATTGTGATGTTCGGAGGGAACTTCCCAGAAAATCCCAAACTGAAAGTTGGATCGGTGTCCTCAGACGTTCAGCTGAGAATCCTCCCGGAGGCGAAACCTCTGTCGCTGCTCCAAGAATGTATGGAAGACATCTCCTTCTTTGGCCCTCACCTTAAGTGCAGAGAAGCCTCAGAAGGAAATGAGATCTGAATTATAGATCAGAAAGAGACTTCTCCCCACAGAGGTAGAGAAAAGGAATCAGAGGCTTAAATGGGCACTGTCATTAAGACTAATTATTATTATTAATTTTCTTATTTTTTTTTTTTTTGCTGTTGCACTCCTTATGGTAAATAAAAAATATTTCTAATGTACTTTGTTTAAAAAAATGAAGTTTTATTTGTGTTTAAAAAAAGCTGCCACTAGGTGTCTCCCTACTTGTCCAGAGCACATTTTCCACCCATCTCTTGCACAGACTTTGGACTCCTGCTGTCCTAGGAGAAGTCCAAAATCAGGAAATGCAGTCTGTAGTGCTGAGGGGGGTGTGTGCAGCCTAAGGGTACGTTCACACGTGCGGATTTACAGCGTATTTTACGCTGCAGATCCACCGCTGAAGGACCTCTGTATGGTGCCCTTAAATGTGCCTGCAGACACACTGCGATGTGCGAGTCGCATGAACTCGCACACATCGCGCCCGCTTCCCCTGCTCAGTGAGCTAGGCCGAGAGCTGCCGCGATGTGCGAGTATACTGCGCATGCGCGCGGCGACTCGCCCATCGCAGTGTGTCTGCTCGGAGCAGGCACATATAAAGGAACATATAGGAGGTCCTTCAACGGCGGATCCTAAGCGAAATACGCTGCGAAAATCCGCACGTCTGAACGTACCAGGGAGCGTTCACACTGAGTTATTCAAGAGGAATTTATTCGAGTAATTCCGCTTGAATTCTCCGCTCCAAATTAATGCACATCTCCTGTGCCCATTGACTTTAAAGGGTTACTCCGGCATTTAGACATCTTATCCCTGATCGCGGGGGTCCCGCCGCTGGGGACCCCCGTGATCTTGCACGCAGCACCCCAGTCAAAATCAGTCCCCGGAGACATCTTGGACAGGGGATAAGATGTCTAAGCGCCGGAGTACCCCTTTAATGTTTTTTCTGCTGCCCTGTTCACACTGTGGAAATTCCGCTAGCGGAATTTTCGATGCTGAATTCCTTTCCGCTTGAAGAAAGCAGAATCCGATAGAAGTCGATGGTAAAAAAAAAAAAAAATTCTGCCCAACATAGTTTTCGAGTGGAATTCGAGCAGAATTCAGAAAAGTAGATTAAATAGCCTCCTCCTTAATTCCTCTTCATTTCCGCATGGAAATTCCGCTTGATTGATAAATGACAGAAGGCAACAATTTCCTGACCGAAATTATTCCTCATGAATTCCTCTTGAATCCTTGGCCAATCATAGATCATCTCACACTGAACTGCTCTGGGCTGTGTGTAGCAGAGTGAGGGAGGAAGTTCTCCCCTGTATGGCTTCAGATGATGTCACGCCTGCTGGGGAACGCCCCTTCCTAGTCTGTGAATCTGACTGAGACTGAGCAGAAAATACAGAGCAAAATCAAGGTAGAAAACTAAAAAATTATAAAAATAAAGGCAGGGGGTGGTTTATCATGATGGGGGGCAGTGAACTGGCAGGATTATAAAATTTAACAAGATCGTGACAGGTACTCTTTAAGTCAGTGTTTCCCAACCAGGGTGCCTCCAGCTGTTGCAAAACTACATCTACCAGCATGTCCGGACAGCCTTCGGCTGTCCGGGCATGATGGTAGATGTAGTTTTGCAACAGCTGGAGGCACCCTGGTTGGGAAACATTGACTTAAATGCAGAGAAACCTCAGAAGGAAATGAGATCTGAATTATAGATCAGGAAGAGACTTCTCTCCACAAAGGTAGAGAAAAATAACCAGAGGCTTAAAGGGGTATTCCAGGAAAAAACTTTTTTTTTTTTTTTTTATACATATCAACTGGCTCCAGAAAGTTAAACAGATTTGTAAATTACTTCTATTAAAAAATCTTAATCTTTCCAATAATTATCAGCTGCTGAAGTTGAGTTGTTGTTTTCTGTCTGGCAACAGTGCTCTCTGCTGACACCTCTGCTTGTCTCGGGAACTGCACAGAGTAAAAGAGGTTTGCTATGGGAATTAGCTTCTACTCTGGACAGTTCCTGAGACAGGTGTCATCGGAGAGCACTTAGACAGAAAAGAACAACTCAACTTCAGCAGCTAATAAGTACTGAAAGGATTAAGATTTTTTAATAGAAGTAATTTACCAATTTACCAATCCAATTCCTGGATAACCCCTTTAAAGGGGTACTCCGCCGCTAGACATCTTATCTCCGATCCAGCAGCGGGACTCCCGTGCAGCACCCGGCGTTCCGAACGAATGCTGGGTTCCGGCGGCAGTCGTCATGACGTCAAGCCCTACCGAAGGTCCTGCGACGCTAAACAAGGTAAGTATACTATACATTATATTAAATATATATTACTACTAGATATATACATATATCAACACTGTAAAATTAGAGTAGAAGAGAGGGGACTAGGGGCTGTCCCATCTGAGGGACCCTACCTGAACGTAGTTACTCTGACTTTCGGGACCACCACACTAGGTACAGTATACAATACGGTACCGGGAAACCACATCATGGAAAAAAAAAAAAAGAGAACGAACATAGCGAATATGCGAATTTCGCGAACATAGGCCGAATATTCGTCCATATATTCGTGAAATATCACAAATTTAAATATGGGCCCTGCCACTCATCACTAATGAACACCTCTCCCTAAAATGGCTCTACTTATAGCCTTTTTACTTGCCCCTGACCCGCCCCTTTACTGTCTCCTGATTGGCTGGGAGCTGTATACAAATCCATTATTGGCTAACCGCAGGCCATGTCACCATTCCACCAATGGTTAGGCCATTGGGGTAGATTTATCATAACCTGTCCAGAGGAAAAGTTGTCCAGTTGCCCATAGCAACCAATCAGATCGCTTCTTTCATTTTGCAGAGGCCTTGTTAAAACTGAAAGAAGGAAGCTGATTGGTTGCTATGGGCAACTGGGCAACTTCTCCTCTGGACAGGTTTGGATAAATCTTCCCCTTTGCCCTTGAAGCCCTTTCCTCATACACTAATGATTCAAAAACGAGATAAAAAAAAAAAGGTCACATGCTCAATATTGGTCTAGAAGGGGTTAATTAAGCCTCTTTTTTTTGTTTTTTCTACCTTTTTGTCCTCAAATGTTCCTTAGTGTCCAATCGCCGACAAAATGGCGGCCGCCTCAATCTGGAGACAGATTTGCTAATGGGTGTGGTTACGCTTTTCCCCTCTACAGGCGCCTTCTCTTCATACACATTCCTGGCGGTGACGTCATTTCCGCACAGTGTGGGTGTCTCCGGCCCAGGGATGAGGTTGTGAGCTGTGACCTGTGTTGGGGCGGCCCGGGGCCGGGTGCTGCTGCTACTGGGGGCCGAGGTGAGAGGCGGGGGGGCCCAGGCCTGTATATTGTGTATTGTACGTCCATATATATATGTATATACTGTGTATACAGCTGTCAGTCCTGTCTCTATACAGGGAATATACGGTGTCCTTATCAGTCACTGCACTGTTATATATGGAGTATGTCTATGTATAATGTGTCACCACCAAAATGGCAGCCCATCCTTATCGTAGATGCCGTATATCAGTGTTTCCCAACCAGTGTGCCTCCAGCTGTTGCAAAACTACAACTCCCAGCGTGCCCAGACAGCCTTCGGCTGTCTGGGCATTCTGGGAGTTGTAGTTTTGCAACAGCTGGGGGCACCCTGGTTGGGAAACACTTGCATATACTGTATACGGGCATGCTGGGTGTTGTAGTTTTGCAACAGCTGGAGGCACACTGGTTGCTAAACCCCGCCATAGATTGTTTACACTGGATAGAGTATGAGTTTTAGTCAGCCACACGTAATCTCCCCAGCTGTTGCAGAACTACATCTCCCAGCATGTCTTAACCAGCAACACCAGCTATGGATGGGGAACATGGCGTATGCGTATGATGCACGGATCCCCTGCCACTGATAGGCCTTGACAGCTACAAAACTACAACTCCCAGCATGCCCTGACTGCCCCAGATTTTTTAGCTGTTGCAAAACTACAACTCCCAGTATATTCTGACACTCGCAGGTCTCCAGCTGTTGAAAAAACTACAAATCCCAGCATGCCCTGATAGCTGCAGACTCTCTAGATCCTAGGTCTTCAACCAGTGTTCTCCAGCTGTTTCAGAACTGCAACTCCCAGCATGCCCGGACAGTCCCAGATTTCTTAGCTATTGCCAAACTACAACTCTCAGCGTGTCTTGAACTTCAACACCGGCGAATGATGGGGAACACGGCAGATGCATGTCCTTGGGCAGTGATTCCCCCAACCTGATAGGCCCTGACAGCTGCAAAACTACAACTCCCAGCATGCCCTGAGAGCCCAGACTTCTCAGCTGTTTTAAAGGGGTACTCCCGTGGAATTTTTATTTATTAAATCAACTGGTGCCAGAAAGTTAAACAGATTTTTAAATGACTTCTATTAAAAAATCTTAATCGTTCCAGTACTTATCAGCTGCTGTATACTACAGAAGAAATGCTTTTCTTTTTGGATTTCTCTTCTGTCACAACCACAGAGCTCTCTGCGGACCTCTGCTGTCCGTTTTAGGAACTGTCCTGTCAGGAGAAAATCCCCATAGCAAACATATGCTGCTCTGGACAGTTCCTAAAATGGACAGCAGAGGTCAGCAGAGAGCTCTGTGGTTGTGACAGAAGAGAAATCCAAAAAGAAAAGCATTTCCTCTGTAGTGTACAGCAGCTAATAAGTACTGGAAGGATTAAGATTTTTTTTAATAGAAGTCATTTACAAATCTGTTTAACTTTCTGGCACCAGTTGACTTAATAAAAAAAAAAAAAGGTTTTCCCCGGGAGTACCCCTCTGAAACTACAACACCCAGCATGCCCTAACAGCTGCGGTTTTCTTGCTCATAGGTCTCCAAACTGGGGGCCTCCAGCTGTTGCAAAACTACAGCACACTACAGAATTTGTGTCGGGAAAAATTCCAGCCAAAGATTTTGAGATTATGGAACAGTGCTTCCCAACTAGGGTGCCTCCAGCTGTTTCAAAACTACAACTCCCAGCATGCCCGGACAGCCTTTGGCTGTCTGGGCATGCTGGGAGTTGTAGTTTTGCAACAGCTGGAGGCACCCTAGTTGGGAAACACTGGTCTGTGTTGCTCATACTTGTAAGGCTAGGTTCACATTGCTGTTGTGTTTTGTTGCATTCTCGGTCTAGTTTTCTAACCTATGCTGGGAGTTGTAGTTTTGCAACAGCTGGAGGCACCCTGGTTGAGAACACTTTTTTTATGGACATGATAAAATTGCTATTGTATATTGTGACAAAGGAACTTTTAACCCCTGGGATATTTTGCTTTAGGAATTTTCGCAGCAGACCCCATTGAAATCAACAAAACCCTTTGTGAAATCTTGCAGATCTGCCAGCGTGAATGCCCCCTTAAAGGGGTACTCTGGTGAAAAGCTATTTTTTTTAAAATCAACTGGTACCAGATGCCTATACAGATTTGTAAATGACTTCTATTTAAAAATCTTAATCCTTCCAGTACTTATCAGCTGCTGTATGCTCCAGAAGAAGTTGTGTTGTTCTTTTCTGTCTGACCACAGTGCTCTCTGCTGACACCTCTGTCTGTGTCAGGAACTGTCCAGAGCAGGAGAGTTTTGCTATGGGGATTTGCTCCTACTCTGGACAGTTCCTGACATGGACAGAAAAGAAATTCAAAAAGAAAAGAACTTCCTCTGGAGCATACAGCAGCTGATAAGTACTGGAAGGATTCAAAAATTTTAATAGAAGTAATTTACAAATCTGTTTAACTTTCTGGCACCAGTTGATTTAAAAAAAATGTAGCTCTTTAAGGTTTACTATCTCTTTAAAAATAGTTTTCTTTATCAGTCTCGGCTGTGGTGTGATGAGATTAGATGTACATAGGGTTTGTCTGTTCCATCATGTGACCTAACGTCTGTTTCCGTCCCTACAGCAGCGCAGGATCGGGGGGGGAAGGAGGGTCCATTATGTGCGCCTCGGTCAAGTACAACACCCGGGGTCCAGTCCTGATCCCCAGAATGAAGTCTAAGCACCGCGTCTACTACATTGCCCTCTTCTCCGTCGTGCTCCTGGGCCTCATCGCCACGGGCATGTTTCAGTTCTGGCCGCACAGTATCGAACCGTCCGCCGACTGGATCGCCGAGAAGCGCAGCGTCCACGACGTGCCGGCCGTCAAGCTGTCAGAGAGCAGCCCGCTGCCGGAGAGGGGAGACCTGAGCTGCCGGATGCACATGTGCTTCGACGTGTACCGCTGCGGCTTTAACCCCAAAAACAAGGTCAAAGTTTACATCTACCCTTTAAAGAAGTACACGGATGAGTATGGGAGCACGGTGGGCGGCACTATCTCCCGGGAGTACAATGAGCTGCTGACTGCTGTATCTGAGAGCGACTTCTACACCGATGAGGTCACCAGAGCGTGCCTGTTCCTGCCGTCTATCGATGTGCTGAATCAGAATAACCTGAGGATTAAGGAGACGGCGCAGGCCTTGGCCAAGCTACCCAGGTAACTGGGCACAGTAAGGGTCAAATATAGGGGATCATAGGTGTGTGTGTATAGAGTTGTCACCTACGATACGGGGCCGCTCCTGTCATGTCACTGGTTAATCGTACTGTTATCTATGGCTCATAGAGGGAATTCCTGAATGGGGAGTTCTCCTTTAGGGTAGGGTAACATGTAGCGCATCCCCAGCGTGAAATACACTTCTGATTTAAAGGGGTACTCCACTAGAAAATTATTTTATTTTTTATTTTTTTTTAAATCAACTGGCGCCAGAAAGTTAAACAGATTTGTAAATTACTTCTATAAAAAAAAATCTTAATCCTTCCAGTACTTATCAGCTGCTGTATGCTCCACAGGAAGTTGTGTAGTTCTTTTCTGTCTTTCCACAGTGCTTTTTTAATAGAAGTAATTTACAAATCTGTTTAACTTTCTGGCACCAGTTGATTTAAAAAAATCACCCCCTTTAAAGGGGTACTCTGCTGTTCAGCGTTTGGAACAAACTGTTCCGAACGCTGGAGCTGGTGCTGGGAGCTCGTGACGTCATAGCCCCGCCCTTCATGACATCACTTCCTGCCCCCTCAATGCAAGTCTATGGGAGGGGGCGTCACGCCCCCTCCCATAGACTTGCATTGAGGGGGCAGGGAGTGACGTCATGAAGGGGCTATGACGTCACATGCTCTCGGCGCCGGCTCCAGCGTTCAGAACAGTTTGTTCCAAACGCTAAACAGCGGAGTACCCCTTTAACTATGAGCAGACATACAGGGCTACCTGGCCGCAGCAGACTGTGTGCAGGAAGGTTTGGAGGCAGGCTCAGCGTGTCACAGTAAAATACGATGCTAATACGCTACATGTGACCCCATCCTAATGACATCATATGGCTGTGGTGTCCAACCTGTGGCTCTCCAGCTGTTGCAAGACAGCCTTTGACTGTCAATGCATGCTGAAAGTCTGTATTTTTGCACCAGCTGCAGAGCCACAGTTTGGGAGTAAATGCTTTTCTAGTAGTATTTTAAAGGGGTACTTCCGTGGGAAACAAATGTTTTTCATTCAACTGGTGCCAGAAATTTATAAAGATTTGTAAATTATTTCTATTTAAAAATCTTAATCCTTCCAGTACTTATCAGCTGCTGTATGCTCCAGAGGAAGTTGTGTTTTTCTTTTCTGTCTGACCACAGTGATCTCTGCTGACACCTCTGTCCGTGTCCAGAACAGAGTAGAAGCAAATCCCCCTCAGTAAACTTCTCCTGCTCTGGACAGTTCCTGAACTGGACAGAGGTGTCAGCAGAGAGCACTGGTCAGACTGGAAAGAACTACACAACTTCCCCTGGAGCCTACAGCAGCTGATAAGTACTGGAAGGATTAAGATTTTTTAAATAGAAATAATTTACAAATCAGTGTAACTTTATGGAATCAGTTGATTTGAAAACATTTATTTTCCCTCCGGAGTACCCCTTTAACAAGTGCTGTCCAAGGGACGGGGGGGGGGGGACGGGCTGCAGAACATCAGATACAAAGCTCCCCAAATATAGCAGGACTGCTTACAACTCATAAAAGCTTTAGGGCTAGTTCACACTACAGAAACTGCTGCAGCATCCCAGTGACTTAAAGGGGTATTCCAGGAAAAAACTTTATTTTTATTTTTTTTATATCAACTGGCTCCAGAAAGTTAAACTGATTTGTAAATTACTTCTATTAAAAAATCTTAATCCATTCAATAATTATCAGCTGCTGAAGTTGAGTTGTTGTTTTCTGTCTGGCAACAGTGCTCTCTGCTGACATCTCTGCTTGTCTCGGGAACTGCACAGAGTAGGAGAGGTTTGCTATGGGGATTTGCTTCTACTCTGGACAGTTCCCGAGACAAGTGTCATCAGAGAGCACTTAGACAGAAAAGAACAACTCAACTTCAGCAGCTCATAAGTACTGAAAGGATTAAGATTTTTTAATAGAAGTAATTTAAAAATCGGTTTAACTTTCTGGAGCCAGTTGATATATAAAAAAAAGTTTTTTTCCTGGATAACCCCTTCACACTACGTTTTTCCCGTTTACGTTTTCAATTTGAAAACCGTATGAAACAAAACCGTGTGCATTGACTCTCCATAGAAACCCGTATGCCAAAAAATGCATCAGGTTGTGTCTGTTTTGCATCCTGTACGGTTTTGTCAGTTTTTTTTACCCGTACCCAAAACCGCAGCCTACCACGGTTTTTGGTCCGGTTGAAAAACCGTATTGAAACGTATAGTTTTTTTTTTTTTTTTTTTTTTTTTAACATGGGAGTCAATGGGAACCGTAGAGAACTGTATGTGCGTAGGATTCCATCCAGTTTTCACCATACGGTTTTTGACTTTGCACAGTGTTTTTTTTCTTGGAATTTCAATCAAACAAGTGAAACTTTATTCATAATGGAGTGAAAAGTTAAAAACTTTTTTTTTCTTAAAAAAACTGATGCAACTGGACATCATTTTTTAAACCGTATACACATTTGTACACACGTTTTGATACAGTTTAGTCAGGTTTTGAGGAATCAGTTTTTTATCAAAAACCTGATACGGGAACTGTATTGCAAAAACGTGGTGTGAACCCAGACTAGAAAGTTGCAGAACTGTTCACTAGATGATTATTAACACCCAGACAACATAATGCAGTGTTTCCCAACCAGGGTGCCTCCAGCTGTTGCAAAACTACAACTCCCAGCATGCCCGGACAGCCGAAGGCTGTCCGGGCATGCTGGGAGTTTTAGTTTTGCAACAGCTGGAGGCACCCTGGTTGGGAAATGCTGGCATAGTGTGTGACTCGGGTCCATTATGTACAACTAAGAAGGGGACAATAAGGATGAAGGGAAGGGGTATGGGGCGCATTGTTCTCTGTTATCAGCCATGTCATGCTGAAAAGAACCTTACTTTAATTTATTTAAAGGGGTTATCCAGGGATAGAAACACACAGCTTATTTCTTTCAAAAACAGCACCACCACAATCTGCAGGTTGTGTGTGGTATTACAACTTGGCTCCATTCACTTTAATGAAACTAAGCTGCAATACCACATTCAACCTGAGGACAGGAGTTGTGCTGTTTTTGGAAGAAATCAGCTCTGTTTTTTTTTTATTCTTAGATAAGCCCTTTTAAAGGGGTACTCCGCTGGAAAACACATTGTTTTAAAATCAACTGGTGCCAGAAAGTTAAACAGATTTGTTAATGACTTCTATAAAAAAAAAAAAAAAACACAATCCTTCCAGTACTTATCAGCTGCTGTATGATCCACAGGAAGTTGTTTTCTTTTTGAATGTCCTTTCTGTCTGACCGCAGTGCTCTCTGCTGACACCTCTGTCCATCTCATGAACTGTCCAGAGCAGGAGAGGTTTGCTATGGGGATTTGTTCCTGCTCTGGACAGTTCCTGACATGGACAGAGGTGTCAGCAGAGAGCACTGCGGTCAGGCAGAAAGGAAATTTAAAAAAAGAAAAGAACTTCCTGTGTATTATACAGCAGCTGATAAGTACTGGAAGGATTGGGATTTTTTAATAGAAGTCATTTACAAATCTGTTTAACTTTCCTGCACCAGTTGATTTAAAAGAAAAAATGTTTTCCAGCGGAGTACCCCTTTAAGTTGTACGACTTATAGGAACTCTAGAAACCTCCATGTCCCCCAAAACCGCCTTTTTATATGATTTATCGTCACCTCCAGGACATGTGACATCTATACGGGAATTATTCTCCTTCTTTTTATTCTCTTGTAGATGGGACCATGGTACAAACCACTTGTTATTTAATATGCTGCCTGGCGGCCCCCCGGACTATAACACCGCTCTGGATGTGCCCCGAGACAGGTAAGGAACTCACAGGCCCGGTCTGGAGACAGTGGATAACTTCTGCTGCAGATTTAGCAAATTTCGCTGCTAGATTTAAATGGAGTTTAAAAAAATAAATAAAAATAAACCAAACATCCATTTACACTGTACTTTTGTTAAATCCACACAACATATCCAAAGATCCTCTATGGCAGCGGTCTCCAACCTGCCGACCTCCAGATATTGCAAAACTATAACCCCCAGCATGCCCGGACAGCCGTTGGCTGTCCGGGCATGCTGGGAGTTGTAGTTTTTCAACATCTGGAGGTCCGCAGGTTGGAGTCCATTGCTGTATGGTCTTCCATATCTAAGCATTGCTCCACTGAAGATACTCCCCTGGACGTCCATTATTGTTTCGAGGTTAAAGGGGTACTCCGCCCCTGGCAACTTATCCCCCTATCCAAAGGATAGGGGATAAGATGTTAGATCGCCGCGGTCCCACTGCTGGGGACCCCGGGGATCGCCGATGAGGCACCGCGCTATCATTACTGCACAGAGCGAGTTTGTTCTGTGCGTAATGACGGGCGATACAGGGGCCGGAGCAGCATGAAGTCATGGCTCCGCCCCTCATGACATCACGGCCCGTCCCCTTAATGCAAGTCTATGGCAGGGGGCGTGACGACCGCCACGTCCCCTTCCCATAGACTTGTATTGACAGGGGCGGGCCATGATGTCACGAGGGGCGGAGCCGTGACGTAACGATGCTCCGCCCCTGTATTGCCCGTCATTACATGCAGAGCGATCTCGCTCTGCGCAGTAATGATAGCGGAGTGCCGAAGCAGCGATCCCCGGGGTCCCCAGCAGCGGGACCCCGGCAATCTGGCATCTTATCCCCTATCCCCCACCATGGATCTTTCGCTTAATTCAGTGACCTTAAAATACACAACAAATATGCATCAAATTCTTTCGACAGATTCTCCTGTAGCTTAAAGGGTTACTCCGGTGGAATACATTTTTATTTTTTAATCAACTGATTTAAAAAAAAAGTAAAACAGATTTGTAAATTACTTCTATTTTAAAATCTTAATCCTTCCAGTACTTATCAGCTGTTATATGCTCCACAGGAAATTATTTTCTTCTTGAATTTCTTTTCTGTCTGACCACAATGTAGGGCTGGGCGGTATACCGGTTCATACCGAATACCGAATTTCTTTTTGGCTCACCATATGAATTTTGCCCATACCGCAATACCGGTTGGGCTCCCCCCCCCCCCCCCTCGAATGAGTGAATTATCCGCCGCAGCGCGCTGTC